>NW_027468640.1:36882405-36902405 GCF_046254945.1 Alosa pseudoharengus
GGTATTTCACAGCTCACAGGCTACGCGGAGGAGGAAGTGGCACGGTGTGGAAACTTTCCCCTATCCGCAGGCCCCTCCTTTGATCAACACGCCTGCCTGGCAACAATTACTCCACCCCCAGCCCTCTCCCAGCCCCCTCCACCCTGACTACAGCCAAATCCCCAGTTACCGTGGCGGGGTAGCACATCGTTTTGGTGGTTCTGAGAAAGAGGAAGCTGCACTTGGAAGTCCTCCTCAGTGGACTGGACTGAAGCACACTGCTGAATGGATTTGAGGGCCAGTCAGTGAAGCGGACGACGATTACCCTGCGGTGAAGCTCAATGGCTATTTCGCAAACCAACCACTTAAGTTAATTGTGTGACATCAGTCGTCGTATGTGTGCAGCAGTCATACTCTAGAGACAGACTGAATTGCCCCAGGCGCTGAAATGACACCGTCAAATTGCTGTGTGTGGGGGAGCTGTGGCACAAGCAGCAGGGTTTGTACCAGTTTTGGTTCCGAGAGACCACAGGGACCCGGGGTCAACTCCAACCCGCGGTCAATTCCCAACCCCACCCCACCTCTCGCTACCACTTGTTCCCGTCACTATCGTCCTATCTGATTGAAGGCAAAATGCCCCAAAAATACACTTAAGAAATATGTTGTTGTTGTGTGTGGTGCTGTACACTATTAATGTGTGCTTTTCATTTACTAGTTTCTAACAGAAGAACATTCTATGACTGACAGTAAAATCTTCATTCAGTCACCTGCTGCACTAGTGCTGGCTTCTCTATGGTGTTGCCGTTGTTTGAGGTGTATGCGTTGTTTGACACTCACCTTGCCATCCTTATCTACTCCCGCAGTTTGCCCCGAGGCCACACGAACCTTGTCTGGGTGAACAGCAAGGCTGTGGAGCAAGCATCACACACATCAGAAACAGAGAAATCTACTGATGCCTTATTTAGGTGACTGTGTGATGTGTGTTGTGTGTCTATTCTGTTGTGTGTATTGTATTAGTGTTGTGCTCGTTGCAGCAGGGTGCCTGCTCACTGTTGAGGTGATTGCATAATGTGTGTAGTAATGTGTGTGTTTCATAGATGAGTGTGTGAGAGTGTGTCAGCATTGTGATGTGTGTATTGTAGTAGTAACAGTACTCTGACCAACTGAAAAGTCTCAAAACTGGCCCCATTCACATGTGGTTCATTTCCTTGCTGTTTTGACAGGAGGGAGAAAACGACTAGGAAAACAACTATGATGGAGTGACTGGAGCTCGCCAAGAATACACAACCACTATGTCGAGTGCAGCAAGGGAGGTCGGCCATTTTGAAATCGGACCAAAACGCTGAAAAATCCCCAGTGTGTCTCTGTGTGACTCACAGCTATGGAATGGCCCCAGAGTCCTTATTCTAAAATATTAAACCCCCAGGCCAATGTTTCGTAACAATTCTTTATTTTTTATTTATATGTTTCGATTCAATTTCAAAAGAATAATTTCTTTTGGGAAATTATCATAAGAGAGAAAATTAGCATGTCAGTTTGAGTTACAGCCACTGCCAAGTGAATGTATGCCAATGTCAGAATGAAATGCATCAGAGGGTGGAGTGGACTGATCTCAGAGCAGCCAGTCTCCTTCTCAAACCACATCTGAGCTACTACACTGGCCTGACACACATCAGGATAGTGGGAAAGGAGGACAATAGGGACACAGTGCAGGCATTTCTTCAGCCGAGTCTTTCATTCACAGGCCAGAACAGAATCCAACTTAATTAAGTCCATGAATGCTATGTTGGCCAGGCTACAGCGGTGCGGAAAAGACTATAAAACTAGGATTTTCAGTCACTTAGACGTTTTCTCAAAGAGATCTCTGGAGTTCAACATGACATTTTAAAACGATTCCCAGTCACTTGGATCACCACCCGGACAGGAGGCACACAGCCAATGTGCTTGCTGCAGTGTCTCTGCTGAAACTAATCTGCTTTGTTTATTATACATATACATAATACAATCAATTCCCAGAGTTTGATCTATACCTATGCATATTTATTTTTATCTTACTTTTTTACATAAAAAATGTATATCTATAATAAATATGTATATATAATAAATTCCCAGTCACTTGGATTATAAGCTTGCAGTAGCTATCAGCACATGTAGTCAGTGTGCTTGTGGATGCCTTATGATGTAAGTGATCTATAGCCTATCTATAACTGGTCTACATCTATGATATGAATAAATTATAAAACTAATGTACATATCTATAATAAATGTACGTGAGTTGGTTCTCACCAGCGTACGCAGTCGGTATGCTTGCGGTAGTGCCTCTGGGTGCGGTCACTGAGGTGATAGAGCACCACCACACAGGCAATGAAGTAAACTGCCTCTCCAGACGGCAGCAGATACAGGTTTGCCCGGCAGTCTCGACCCCGGTAACCATAGCTACGGGTGCACAAGGTCAAGGTCAAACATTCCAGGGAAAGATGTAAAAAAAACCTGTCTGACTTTCAGGACTAATTGATTAATGGAGACATTAAGTGCCTTCTCTAGAAGTCACTGAAGCTGCAGTTTTTCCCAAGGTGAACCATCAGTCTGGATTAGCATGATCAGGCTAGCATGAAAGCTAACATGTCATTCAAGGGGAAGAAAAGTAGCCTGTGAGGTTGCTTCTGGAAGGATCCCATGCTGTCCTTTGGCAGACTGCTACCATGCGCTCTTACTGATGACTGTGCCTAATCTATTTTTCAACCAATCTACAATCTGTCCCAATTTTGCCTCATTCTGCCTTGTCTTCTTATCCCCATGACTTTTAGTAATGATGTGTTGTACTTCCTTATCTGATCCATGCAAATAAAGACATAATTATGGTGCAGGCTAAACATGCTGTGGTGGTTGGGCTACGAGACAAAGATGGGAAAGGATACACCCAGTCCAGCTCCAGTTTCTCAGCTGGCAGGTCCATCTTCAGCTCTTCGTAGTTCTGGATGTTGGAAGGGATGTACATGGTAATGGGGCGCCCCCGGATGAACATCTTTATGGACTGGCCTATGGAGAGACAAGCCCAGAATCATACTTAATCAGAGAGAGAAAGAGAGAGAGAGAGAGAGAGAGAGGAGAGAGAGGGAAAGAGAGAGAGAGAGAGAGAGAGAAGGAGAGAGAGAGAGAAATAAATATTAAAAGCCATGGGTCTGCTAAAGCAATCTTTTGTAATGAGATAGGCACAAAAGGATGGCCGCAAGGCAGATGAGTCAGCGTGTAATGGGACTTACCTTGTGTGGTTCGGCCCCGACTGGACCCCTGGGACCCTGGAAGGGGAAGGGAGAGGGATAAACATGAGTCGCCCAGTGGCCCTAAATTATACACACACACACACACACACACACACACACACTGCTGTCACAAACTCCTTTTCCAACACCTGCAGACACACATTCACACACACACACACACAAACACACACACACACACACCTATACACCTGTAGGAAAACACACACAGTCTTTCCCTCACACGCATACATCTGAAAATCACACACACACACACACAAACCTAAGCAGGCTAACATACACATAAACGCTGTGCTATGACTCAGCTAATTCCTAAGGGAACTGTTAAGGCGCACTTCTATGAGCCCACGAGGAGGAAGCTGCGACGGAACATGTTCTCCCAACCACCCGTATCCCCAAACAGTCCGCTATTCTAGCTGAGAGACAGACAGGCGGATGAAGGATGAGGACAGAGGATGACCTTTCACCTCTGGGCACGGGGGCATTTTTACGGGGGCTGCGAGGGACGTTTATCCGTGCACCGAGTGGAAAGGAATGGGCCGTAAACGCAGGGGCCAGAAGACTAACGAAACAGGCAGCGACAGGCGAGCACATTTTGGGGCCTCCGTTATGTCGACGTATGTCAACTTTTTTTTTTTTTTTCTGGCGTGTATGATTACTGCATTTCTAAAAGTCTATTTTGACGGGAAGAAAACACATTCATCACCATGAGAGAGGAAACCCCTGGCTTCTGCCAGAAGGGATCGCTTTCAGCGAGTCTCCATCGAAAAATTCCGTACTGCACTGTTCCCGTGCGTGAGACAGACAGTAAATCCTTCTGGAATCTTCTCCTATGGCCAGTTTTCACAACACCCCGGTGCTCTGGCAGGGCCGACTGTGACTGCAATCAAGACTAATGATGTGAGAGATATATGTCAGAGGATACCCACACAGAAGGAACACAAATACAAGCACTTGAGCCAACTAGCAGAACTGACACCAAACAAAACACAGTGGTCACACACACACACACACACACACACAGGCAGCAATTCAACTCACTTTAACTTCTAGTATATATTAGATGAGATTTTCTGTTCAGCGGTAAAACAATAGCATGTGGTAGAGGGGAGGTGGGCTTGATGGGCTAATGCTAGGTGTTCAGGTGTGAGTGTTCAGCAAGGACATGGCGTGGTGGTCAAAACTGTCTCTGGGCCTGCTGGTGCAAGACCTACGGCTCCTAGATGGCCTTAAACGGACTCTTCAGCAGACCAGATGAGACAAAACAGATGCAATAAACATTTACATATCCTTTTCCTCAGCGGACAGAAAAAGGCTGCTCATTTGTCAATAAAGTGCTTTTAGTAAGCAAGATACGCAATTCCCAAAACTCTGCCTCTGAGTCCACCTCTCTTGCCCACCCTCCTCCCTCCTCTCTGGACTTCACTGACCGGAACCTTACAGCACTCTCACTCTGGCTCTATCTGCTGCTGATCTCAGTTCCACTGGGACTATGTGAATCAATTGGCACTCTCCTATGAAACACTCCTTGGATTGTACGCTGCGTCAGAGATAGCTTTGTAATTGGTGTTTGCACAGCTCATACTAACAACACTTGGATTTGGCCCTGAAGGCTGGGCCTACTGGGCCTACCTCCTTTATTTCCACACTTTGATGGCCCTTTGTATGCTGTCATTGTCACTGTCATTGATCTGACTTTAGCTGACTTCATTGATCTGATCAGTTACTTATCATAGAGCTAGTAACTGAATTGGGATCAAAATCTCTGACGGTGTTTATATAGTGCTTAAAGTGTTTTTAATGTATGCCAGTACTGTAGCATAATGCAATCCAACTGTTCCAGACACATGTTATGGAGCAGTCCACAAAAGAGTAGTCCATTTCCTTTAGCACAGCACAGAGGCTTCTAAATGACGGGGTTTCCCCAATACTGGGCCCTGTCTCCTGTCACTTGCTGTTTGCATGTGCTTCATGTATACACACGCACGCACGCACGCAAGCACGCACACACACACACACACACAGACTCACACATAAGCTCCAATGTGGTTGGAGAGCCACCACTCCATGCCTGTTCTGGGCCGAGGACTTGTTCCAGAGTCATTAAGTGCTATTTGTGATGTGTGCACACCTGTGGAGAAGCCTCCCTCTGACACGGCCCCGCCTCATGCCGCGCTGGTGTGCGTTACGCGTTATTTATGCACCAGCCTCACCGCTGGGCCAATGAAACATAAGCATGTTTACTTTTCCCAGCCTTGGCGGGACACAGGGAAATTAGCCTCTCTCTCTCTCCCTCTCTCTCTCACACACTCTCTCTCTCCCTCCCTCTCTCTCTGATGACCTAACTGCTACAGAAAACAAACCCACACAACAAACAAACAGGCGCTCAACCCGACACAGGGTTTGACGAGCTGCTGGGCAAGTGAAAAAAAAAGATGAGGAGGGAGAAGAGAAAGAAAGAAAAAAGGCAGAAAATCGGATTTGGCTGTTGGCTTCGGAGAAACGGTCATCCATCATCCGTCTGAGGGACGTGGAGTGGAAGGGCAGTGCGGGTGACCGCACTGGGTGAATTTCCATGAGTGATGAGAGAGAGAGAGAGAGAGAGAGAGAGAGAGAGAGAGAGGGAGAGAGGGAGAGAGAGGGAGAGTGTATGAGAGAGAGAGAGGGAGAGTGTATGAGAGAGAGAGGGAGAGAGAGAGGGGAGAGGGAGTGTATGAGGGAGAGAGAGTGAAAGATAGAGTGTATGAGAGAGAGAGTGAGAGAGAGAGTGTATGAGGGAGGGGGAGAGGGAGAGGCAGCCCTAACAGGCCTCCTGTGTCTGATGCCAGTGGGGGGAAAGCAACTGACAGAGAGAGGTGGGGAGGAGAGGAGAAAGGGCAGAGGGGAGACAGGGAGAAAAATGAAGTGACAGAGAACCTACAGGAGGGTCAGTGGAGGTGAGACACAGACAGGAAAGGGGACAGACAGACAGACAGACAGACAGACATAGACATAGACATAGACATAGACATAGACATAGACATAGACATAGACAGAGACAGAGAGAGAGTTATTATTGTTCATTGTGCTTTGGAAACACTGTTTCTAAATAGTCACGCTACTAAATCAACATTGGATTTGAATCTAAGATAGATGTGGAGAAGATTAAGACAGGAGATGGGAGACGAAATGTGAAAAGACAGAGGAAAAGAGAGATAGACAGCTAAGGAAAGCAGCATGTGTGTGTGACCCATATGCAATGACCAATATCAGACGCTGAAATGGGATAGGATCATCTCATCACTGAGTTCTGGAAGTCCTCAGAGAAAAGGGCCTTCCAGTGACCTGACATCAGAGCTAGAGATTTATTTACGTAGACACTTTTACTCACTGGCCGTTTTCGCTTTTTTAAGAGGTTTTCCAAGTGGCAATTTCATTTTCTTTTGGCCTAAGATTGGTCATCATGGCCATCAGATCATGTTGAGCTCTATTTTACGATGTGCTATAAGTACACATGACATTGAGTCAGTAAAACATAAAACCTGAGACACTGAGTCATTACTCCTGACCTTTTCCTTATTACCATGAAAAGCTTCCACTCCACAATCCTAGAAAAATGTTTGGCACCGTAGCCCTAAATGCTAGAGGCATGAATGCCATTCCCCAGCAGTAAATAATCCAAATAAGAGACAATTACCATCAATCATGACTGGATCAAAACTGATTTCATGCTTATTCTGCCTCTTAGGCCTATTCATTGTAGGGGTTGAGAAAAGCAGAACATGCTTACGGGCCAATTGCACAAGAATGTCTCATAATCCTGCAGAATTTGCTCGGATCTTAAGATAAGGTCTTCAATTATCTGCCCACTCTGGATACAAGGAGTTCAATTCTCTCAGACGTGTACTGGCATGAGAGGCCCTCAACCTGCAATCCTGATGATCTAAAGTTCAAATGCAAATCATGAGCCACTATCTATTCAAACAAATACCATCAGGAAAATCAAGATGTAACCAACTGTGATCTTTACGTTACACCAGACCCTTTTATTCAAAGCAAGATATCCAAAATTCAACGACAGTAAAGACTTCCATCTGTGTCTGCTCTCTCTAGGGCTACATCTACAACATGGAGTTTGGAATCTTAATTAAATGATTCACATCTATATGAGTGCTTTCAGCTCGGTTTCATAACCAATCTGCATCCATGATACCCCGAAAACTTCTACTGTATCACATGACCCATTTGAGCAAATCACATGCACTCATAAAAATGACATGGCCCTCACGCCATTAGGTATTATTATTGTAGTTTTGCAGATGGTTCAAATAATAGCTTTCCTCCTGCACATTTAGGCAGCTGTAACATTGTACAATGTAGAATTCAACTGAACAACAACTTGGAGCAAGGACAGCAAGGTAAACAAAGCTTGTGATTTGTCATCCATGTTTGTAGCATTGGTCGTCATTACACAGCGGATTTCTCAATGCTTTCTTCTGGTCCTAGAGGGTTCTTCAGAGAAGAATTGGTGACTGACCAATCAGGGAAGGAAACAGGAGGAAAATGTGTGTATTTAAGTAATTGTTTGCAGATTTGGCTGTGTATATTAAAACGCAACACCAGAGGTTTCAAAGGAAAACGGGGCCAACAACATTTTCAAACTGTTGCATTTTAAGGGGCTTAAAAATGGCAGAACAGTACAGATGAGAGCCGTCATAGTAACAAAAGTGTTGCATATCCAAACCAATACGGAATAATGTAGACATGTCCTAGAGTTACTGCTTCAAATCAGACCAGTAACTGGTCTACATAATTGACTGCATTCACAAACGTGTTTTGTCACCACTACCGAGCTCTTGGAGCGCTTCAAAATGAAGTGTCGCTGGAAAGTGTGCGCTGCCAAGGGACCGAGACTGACCAAAGCTGCTCTCAGTGTGATATCCAGAGAGATGAGGCCAGGAAAGTCTAAATCATGACCCACCCAGAGCCAGATTTAGAGACAGTGGACATTCCTATGGTTGCTTACCTCCATTCTTCTCACTCTAATTCAATCTGATAGGTCCAGTTATCACTCAGCCTAAATGAATGGGATCTGGACTTGATATGTGACATTTCAAGTGTGTGTGTGTGTGTGTGTGTGTGTGTGTGTGTGTGTGTGTGTGTGTGTGTGTGTGTGTGTGTGTGTGTGTGTGTCAGAGTTAGTGAGAGTTTGGTATGGAGTACAGAACTCACTCACAGAAATATCAACTCACCTGGAGTAGTGAGAAAAACAGGCCTCCACAAATGACTATCAAGGCTCAAAATAACTACATAGCTAATTCTTAAGCTTTGACTTAATCTCATAAAGATTGTAATGTAATGTAATTAAATACCGAGATAGAAAACACAGCGCTTTGTAATGCTTTTGGTACTGTTTATGGGAATTGCAACATTCATATAAACATGGATGAAACAACTGAAAATATTCCAATGGAGTTGGGGAACAAAGAATGATTACCTGGGCTGGAAATGAGCTCTTTCGCTCGGCTGTAAAAGGAACAAACACAAAATAAATGGTAAACAAACATGTAGACAATGACCAAAGATTATTACACAAGGAAATTACATAAAAGTAATAAAACGTAAATAAAGAACAAAAAAATAAACAAACAGTGCAGGACCAACCTTATAAAATATTCCATTACGAACTACCCAGAACAACAACAGAATGTTTCCTCAGGCACAGAGAAAACCTCATAATTTTAAACCTGAGCTGCAGAAACGCCTACACTTCCCAGAATACCGATCAGTGGGAAACTATTTAGGTCTGGTACTGACCGCACACAGTGACACAATACCATGGTAGCATTCTTGCTGAAGTCTCCGTCCACTCACCTTTCCAGACTGGGGGAGCGTGTGAGCAGGTTGGCCGAGGACGCCGCCTTCTTGGCCAGCTTCTGTTTCGTCCGCTCCGGGGTCTCCTTCATCACCCGCTCGCTGTTCCGCCGGACCCTGAAGGCCACAGAGGGTCAAACGGAAGGTCAGAGAGGGACAGTGAAGACGTCAGACGCAGACAAACCCATGCAAACCCATGACTGTTAAGCATGCTGCAGAATATCTCACATGCACCGATCACCCTTGCAAAGCCATGCACTGTGCAGCAAGAGTTAGGAACCAGCACTGGTGACTCATTGTAGTGGGCCCTATCTTAGTGTTTGGCTCTGTATGTGTGTGAGTGTGTGTGTGTGTGTGTGTGTGTGTGTGTTGTGTGTGTATGTGTGTGTTGAGTGTGTGTGTGTGTGTGTGTGTGTGTGTGTGTGTGTGTGTGTGTGTGTGTGTGTGTCTACACGTGAGGAAGTTGCTTCCGGAGGCCGAGGCTTTTTCCCTGGCCCTCTGCGCTCCTCTCAGCTCTTCCCACTAGAGCAAGGACGCACAGGAAGAGGAGCTGGTCATGTGACCGGTGATGATGCTTGTGGTGACACACATTCCGCTGATGTGGGAAGTGAAACCAGCTGATACCCCCCCCCCCCCCTCCACCTCACTAAACACTCAGCTAAGGGACAGAGAAACGAATGTCACCAAGCTCATTTGGAAAGTCTCTCTCACACCCACTACCTATCTGGTTCTTTCTCATTCTCACACACCCCACCCCCCATCCCCCTCTCTCTCTCACTCACACACACAAACACACACACACACACACACACACACACACACACTTCTTGAGTCAGAGATCAGGCTGAGCACCAGTGTTTGTCAAGTTTTTAAACAAAGCTCAATATATGAGAGAATAATTATGATTATGGGTTAGTTCACATGCAGGAAAGAGAATCATCCAGTAAATCTGTCTTGTCAAAAAGCCTTGGCTTAGAGCATTCAACTTGATTGGTTAAGATAAGAAAGGGATGCGATTTAATTGGCAGGTTAGTGCAGCGATTTATAGAAATGATTGTGGTGTTAGGCTGCCTGCGACTGTGCAAAACCCAGTTCAAAATAGGCTCCATTTCAAAGCTGCTATGTAATACGCAGATGTCTATCAACCACAATGCTAAATCTGAGAGCTTCTTTACATACCACAGTGGTATTTACACACAGTAAACTGATCTGCTTCTTCCTTTTCTGTGTTTCATTTGTCAGGTCACCAAAGATTCTCATTTCACAATTCTGATTCTGATGAATAACAACACCACCCAAATGAACCTCAGGGTGCATTCCAAGCTGTTTAACAATGCAACTCTGAGTTGAAAGCCAAACACACATGTGACCTGAGCGCTTGGTCAATGTGTGGCACCACGCACGCACAGCAGCAACCTGTCTGTTGTTGAAACACAATACCCACTGTCACTTTGTGAGTGCTCCCTTAGCCTGGGGTGTCATCATGGCGGACCAAGTGGCGTCTCTTACACGGCTCTTATGCCAATGACACATGGGGTAACAGTTTGAGTATCGTTGCCTGGCAATCACATGACTTCTTTTCTAGAGTTTTGACTGGATGCTCATCAAAAGTTGCTCACTGATGATTAAAATCTTCAGATGCAAACATGTTACCCAAGACGTGTATGAACACCATGGCTCAGAAACATTGCTCAAACTGTTGTCCTGTGGATCACCATTTTTGGTCATGGTGGGCCTCATCATACAACTGAGGCCCAGTCTACCGCCTCTACCTGCCCTACACACACGCACGCACGCACGCACGCACGCACGCACGCACGCACGCACGCACGCACGCACGCACACACACACACACACACACAAACACACACACACACACACACACACACACACACACACACACACACACACACACACACACACACACACACACACGCATGCACACACGCACGCACACACGCACGCACACACACTCACTCTTTTGTTCAGGCTAATTCTCCAACACACTTCCCTAAGTGCAAAATAATGACTGTACATTACAGGAGGGAAATAACTTGGCTTTCTACATCCGCTTGCAGTAATTCTATTCTTTATCTGATATTTTCTTGACAGTCAGTGAATGTGTATTTCCCACAATACTAAGATCAAATAAACTACACTGAGCAGTGTTTCCTCTATGTTGATTTGGTAGTGGCGGCCCCCCACGGTTTCATTTTCTTCCCCCACGGTATCAGAAATGGGGCAGACGTCGCAGTTGACTTTCAAAATTCATTGTGCAGACCTGTTGTAGATTCTCCAAATATACAGCTCAATCACAACTGAAAATAATGCCTCATTGTGTGTGAATAGAGGTGAATACATATAAGTGGCAGCGAAGTGGCAGTTGTCAGTTCCGTGGGCCGGGAGGGGGGGGTGGGGGTTCGGACAGGCCTGCCCCCACTGCTTAAAAAAATCCTAGAGGAAACACTGCTGAGAGTAACACCTGAGCAAAGCCTCTGTGAAGTCCACACCTACAGCAGTTGCTGTTGAGAAATCAGCTGAATCCACAACAATGCTGAGCAGCCTAACAATCTCAACTATGCTGGGTTTTGCATCTACACGAGCAGAAATCCTGATTGAGTCGCTAAGGAATGCAAGCCCCTCTTTAGCCCTCAGGGCCAGGCGACCACGGAGTTAGGACAGGAAGTTGGCAGCCCAGAGCGAGACGGACGGAGGGAGGGAGGGAGGGAGACGGGGTGGGGGGACGCACAGGGGCTTCTTCTCCTCCTCCATGATGGGGGGCAGGGGGCTGGGGCACTGGTCCTTGGGGGGCGCCGGAGAGCCCGAGATGGGGGTGTGGGGCGCGGAGCCGGCCTGGTCCTCAGACGTGCCGTTGTGGTTCTGCACCTCGGCCCCGACGCGCCGGACGAGCCTGGTGGGCTGGATGGCCTCCTCCACCCCGGGCGTCCAGCTGGGGTCCTTCGTCCGACCCCCGGCCCCTTCCTCTCGGTGCTCGTCCTCCTCGTCCTCCCCCTCTTCCTCCTCTAGCACCCTCAGCTCCTCCAGCTTGGTCAGGGACTCCTGCACGACCGACAACCCCTCGGGGAGAGCATCCTCCAGGGAGAGGCTCTGCACTGCCCTGGTGAGAGCCAGGGGGACCCGCTCCGACCCCGGCCCCAAGCCCTGGAGAGTGATCTCAGTCTGGGTGGCCCTGTCCTGTGAGCTGGGCCTCAGCGTGGGGCCTGGGAGTTTAGCCGTGGGCCTTTGCCCATTCTCCTCCCCAGTGCTGTTTGTGACTGGACTAGAGACACACACACACACACACAGGATTACACAGGAAACGGACATGGAGAAAAGCATACAATATGTATACAATATCTATAATATATCATTATACTGTATGCATACAATACACTATATGATGATCATGACATACTGTACTTTATGTATACATGCATACTCTTCATCATATACAATTTCATATTAAATGGTGCAACTACATACATTACTGCTTGGTTCATTTTGCCTTCAGTCCAAGACAAAATATTTAAGTGAAAAAACACACTGCAAACTAAACAATCAGTCCCCTTCAGTCAAATAAGGAAACTGGCACATGCCATTTGGTCCCGTTTTTTTCCCTTTCGGAATGCTCCAGGATTTCCGAAGTGGCCAAGAGGAGTTTTTCCACAGACACAGGAATGCCACACGGGCTGTGTTTAGAGCTAGCATTTCAGCAGCACAGTCACCTTTCAGCCCTTAGTCCTACAGCTTACACTGTTTACACTGTGCTTGAGTGATTTCACTTTAACGAGTAGTTCTGTCCCGTAAGGAAGCCGGTGTTGTATCAAATGCTGACTGCACTTCTACTTGATTGCAAGTTTATGTTGTGCGCGTCCTGCTTTTCCTTCAAAAATAGAAAAGTGGAACTGGCAGTTCAAAATGTATTTTAAGGAAATGCTATGATTTGTGGCTGAGGCTATCCAAACACAAGTGACATAGAGTGGCCTTTGTCCAACTTTCCCAGTAATGGCTAAAAACGGCAATCAGTCAAACAGTAATCTGACTGAGATACTTCAGTGAGTTTCCACTAGTGCAGTAGTGTCCACAGTCTGTGACACATGTGTGCTAGTGAGCATATTTGTCTGAGTGAGGTACCTGGAGACTGGGTGGCACAGGCCGTCCTGGGAGCTGCTGGAGAGCCTGCAGGATCGGGAGAGGCCATCGGCACAGCACACCTGGCTCAGGGAGCGAGCAGCTCCAGGGTTCACTGGGGACCGAGGGAGAAACACACACACACACACACACACACACACACACACACACACACACACACACACACACACACACACAGGCAATCACATGCAAACACACACACACGCATACGCACACACAAACATACACACAGATACACATGCACACACAGACACACACAAACACACACACACACACACACTTCAGAGGCATTTCACACACTTCAGATCACATACAAATGCAATGAAAATATAGATAGCCTTCATAAAACGTTCATTCTTCTGATAAACAATGATTTAACACTGCTTTCGTCTGCTACTGTCTAATCCGTAATAGATCAAACCAGCAGTAATGGTAGGACAAATCAATACAAATGTGCCAGCGGCAGCAGTGACAGCAGAAGGTCAAAAGGTCAGGAGTCCTTGGCCATTTCCTTGTTTGCTGTTTGCAGAGCTGGGACTCTTTAAAAATCTCCTTCATGGACTGACGCTCCTCACCTGCAATGAGGTGTTGCTTCAGCAACAGCATCTGCTGGTCGTGGAGGCGGAGCTTGCGCAGGGCATCGGCTAATGAGGACTTGAGGAGTGTGATCTCGTCCTCCTGCGCCTGCAGACGCACCTCCATCAGAGACGTCCGGTCAGGGAAATCGGCACTGCTCCCCGCCGACACATCGTCTAGAGAACAAAGCAGAACCAATCAGTGAGTGAGCGGGAGAGCTGAGCTCCAATGGAGGCGGGGTGAGCCAATCAGGACGCTCGATAGTCCTCTGTCTCTCAGGGGAAAGAATGACTTCAGCACATAAGGAAAACATATGAATGACACAGCCAATCAACGAACGAGGAAAAGTTGTAATTCTGGTTAGTTTTTACTCACAACATTCTGCTGCATCTATATTCAGTGGGGTGCAATCAGTCATGCAAACTGCTCTGACAAACTCACTCTGCAACTCTACTACTCTGGAAGGCAGTGACTAATTGCATTTTCTCTGTGTTCTTGGAAAAATACCAGCTGCTTCACTCATTCATCTGTCTTTCCAAGAAAAATCTGAATATTCTTCTTCTCTGGAAAAGACATCTTTTAAAATTAGGCATAAATATTTAGCATTTTGTACGGTGGCTCACCCGTGTGTGTGTGTGTGTGTGTGTGTGTGCAAAGTACTGTGCCATGTCTGCTTTTATTGGCAGCCACCACATATGGCGGAGACATTGCTACTTATACCCTTAAGAACGGAGTATAATGCTTATTGAGTGATATTGTGAAGACCTGCTGCATGCCACTGGTCCATGAGTTTGCATATGTATTCTACTGCATCTTTAATATTTGTGTCCCTGTACCATTTTCTTCATGTGGACATAAATAAATGGTTAAAATGTGTGTGTGTATGTGTGTGGTGTGTGTGTGCCTTTCTAGGCATCAGTGTAGGGGGAATCAATGCCAGTAAATGGCTGAATAAAAGCCTGCAGCGTCTATATGTGGCTACCACCTCCACTGCCTTGAAAAGAGAGACAGCATGCTGACAGCCATCAGCGCCAGGAGAGGCCTTGCTAATGTGCTGTTTAAAAAGGGCAGAGAGGCCCATCAGTCACTGTGGAAGATAAAAGGGGTTGCATGGACCTGTAGTGATTAGCTTTGTTTATTTCCCTAAAACTAATGCTCACCGGCTGGGCTAAGCTACTTTCAACGTTCACCCCATAAATAATAAAAAAAACACACAAAAAAGTGGGACATTGTCTTCACTGAGTGAAGTACTGTTTCAATCTACCTTGAGGTCAGCAACTTCACAGTGAGATTACTGTCAGATGGTATTTTGGTGGGTGAGTAATGAACTTGAAATACGGAAAAACCAACAATGCTAACAATGGGTTGGCACAGTAGTGGGGAATGGAATCTTCCTTCCTGTAGGATTGTGGCAGAGTGGCAGACACAACATTCCCAGTGCTGTGGTCCTCGCTGTCACACGCGACCCCCAGTCATCTCACAGAGACTCGGTACTCGTACGAGCGCAGCGCATGCTGTTCACTCTTACTGTAATCAAACAGTATCAAACTCCCCACTACCTCACTCTTTTTATTGATTTATTCTCTTCCTGTTTTCACTATCTGCATTTATCACTTTCTCTCTCACACAGTCTCACTTTTTTATCAGTCTCGCTTTCTCTATCTAGTAAAATGTAACTATTTTAATAATAAAACGCAACACACACACGCACTCACACACACACAAAAACACACACACACCCACACACACGCACACACGCACACACGCACACACACACACACACACACACACACACACACACACACGCACACACACCTACACTTCCTATGAAATCCAAAACCCATGTTAAATAGGCCTAATCACCCTACAAGCCACAACAGCAGTGTGAGACTGACATGATGCAATGCTGTTTTAAAGGCAAGCCATGTCTATGAGATCACCGAGAGACTAGATTGGCTTTCAGCAACTAACATGGGATTTCAAATTCTTCCCAGCCAATGTGACTGAATTCCTCATTTTTCCACGACTCACGGTGACTACAAAGGGGTCAGTCAAATGGACAGATGACCAATAACACCTTTTGGCGCTGACGTGAAAGAGAGACTCTCCAGCAGCCACAACTCTGGCTTGGCCTCTCGCTCCAGACTCCTTTCATATTGCCCAACGTCATCTGAGACATCAGCCTGGGGAAGTGGCCTGGGAAGGGGAGCGGAGGGAGCGGCCGGCGGTGGCGGCGCCTGCTGTTTCGGCCCGAGCCTAATCCGCTCGCGCACATAAAGCTGTCATCTCATCTCGCACTCGTCCGTCACTGGGCAGCCGGTTCTCACTTTCACACCCCCTGTCCCCTGCCTGCCACACCCTGGAGCAGAGTCCGGGAGACTTCTAATCAGCACGTGGATTTTATCGGCGCGCTGATGTAGGTCTGTAAGGAGAGAGGACTCTCATGCTTCTGTGCTTCCCCTTTTCCATTAACCCTTCAGACCTAGTCTCACGCCTTATCTTTCTCACAGAGAAATATGTGTACAAGTACAAACAGCATGGCACAGGCCCATTTCAACAGCAAGATCAGAGCAAAACAATTTTCATTTGTGTCTGAATGTCTTTTTGAGACATTTTTAACTATGACATTATTCTAATGTTTCCAGCTCATGCGATGATTTTAGAGCACTGGTTTGCAGGCAGTTTTTCGTTTATTAAGTAAAATCATGTTCATTGTAAAATCATCTGTAAAATCACTAGCTGGGTCCATGTTTGATCCACTGCTGGAACCAATCTGGAGAAAACACAATGATAAATCAAGAGTAGACCCTGGGCCAAAAACTAAATCCCTGAAAACCTAACCTATGTACCTACTGAATGTGGGAGTGACCTACAACTCCTACTCCATACAGTGTTCCCAAATCCCCTGGATCCGGAGCAAGAGTGCACAAACCTTACTCAACTTAAACTCACACAGGCTGCAGTTCCCTCTCAATGCACAAGTCTCGTGGCCTAAACACACACAAATAAGACCGTCCACAGGTGCGGGAGTGCTCGTTAGGGAGGCGACAGTGGCAGAGACTTGTGGGTAGAGCCCTTATTTAAGTGCAGGGTAGTGCTATTTTCCTCCAAGAAACTTATAAGGGCTTGTTTTTTTGGTGTGTTTGGAGTGTTTGGCCTGGCAAGCTCCAAAATAAGACCTAAAGAGTTTAATGAAGACAGACTGACTGCAGCTCAACTGAGAGACATACAGTAACCCTGAGGGAACAGAGAGAGACAGAGAGAGAGAGATTGCAAAAGGATTACGAAGCTACTGGAATATGAGTAGTCTGCTGGACAACAAGGAGAGTATTTGAGACAGGCGAATATCATGGATGAAGGACATTAGAGTCCATTCAACATCTCTAATTTACAATCTCTCTTGGTCGGTCACACACACGCACACACACACACACACACACACACACACATGCACACACCCACACACACACACACACACACACACACACACATGCACACACACACACACACACACACGCACACGTACACACACACACACACATGCACACAGCATTCACCGCCTCTGGAGCAGTCCCATGGCTCTGTGCCTTGCACATAATGGGGGCTTTGAATCACTGGGAGCCTGTGTCTGCTGCTGCTGCTGTCCCTGCCAGACTGCAACACACACACACACACACACACACACACACACACACACACACACACACACACACACACACACACACACACACACACACACAGAGACACACACACACACACACACACACACACACACACACAGACTCGCGCCGCTTTGGACAGTCCCGCGGACCCAAACACGAGACGTGGGAGCCCGTCCAGCCTCGGAGCGGTCCACGCGGGGTCAGAGAGGGATGGCAGCGCCGCCAGCGTCCTCCCCATGCCATCAGACAGCAGCGCAGCAGTCCTGCCGTTATTCACATGCCTCTGTCCTGACCTCCCCAGCTCACACGCACGCACGCACGCACGCACGCATGCACACGCTAGCACTCTCTAGCACTGCAGCGCTCATGCTGTCCCCACACCTCCCTTCAGCAAAGGGAGATGAGTTAGGAGCTTTCACTTTTTATGCAGACATCCTATAGCCCTTAGTTGCCCTCAGCCCAGTGTGGTGGTTGTTGTTGTTGTTGTTGTTGTTGTTGTTGTTGTTGTTGTTGTTGTTGTTGTTGTTGTTGTTGTTGTTGTTGTTGTTGTTGTTGTTGTTGTTGTTGTTGTTGTCATTCAAAAATACTTTTCAATTCTAAACTACCGGAATGCAACTGATCTAGTTCCAATGATCATTCTACCAACTGATAAACATCACAACGCATGCTGGTGCTTCTCCAGCTCTATCCAACATCCTGTAGCAACTCTTTTTGTTTGTCCAGATCACTCTTTCGATCTCTTCTCGCCCTCTGTGCTCTTGCTCTCACAGACTGTCTGAGCCTGCTGTCTCCAAAGCCCCTCCACTCTCACATCTCTATCACTCAGATCAGCTCTACATGTCTCTCCTGGTCTGGACTATCAGTCTGTCCATATCTAGTTGGTTTTCCAAGCATCAGAGTTAATGTGACATTTCTACATTTTGCACGTCTGGGAAAATGTCTTAGCAGTTTGTTAAAGGTACCTGAAGATGTCTGGTTAATGTTTTAAGGAAGATGAAAATGCCTGGGCTGTACAGTTGTAAGGGTGATTCAGATTAGTCTTATTATGTTATAGCCAAGGACAAAAAAACAACAGAGAGATTGCATGTCTTCCTTTTACTGAGTCGTAACAGAATTGGCGAATTCCCAAGAATTTCCTGCTAAACCAGGTAGGCCTATATAATCGGTATCTGTTACACACACACAAATACACACACACACACACACCGCTGGAGCTGCCATTTGGCAAGAGCTGAAGGGTGCATGCACACACACGCTCACAAGATGGGCAGCAAGTGAAGAAAGCTGCGATGTGAGTGTGGCTAGTGGCTGCCATAGAGCAGAAGCATCCTCTGGGGGCAGGCCAGCCAGAGAGGGCGGGAGCACTACAGCATTGGCACATGCAACCGCTCAGAGACATGGTGGGGCTTAGGAAGCATGTGCAACTGCACGTGTGTGGATGAATTCCTGTGCACAACATTGTGTGTGTGTGTGTGTGTGTGTATGTGTGTGTGTGTGTGTGTGTGTGTGTGTGAACAAGTGCTTAGTGTTTGTGTGCTTGAGTGTATCTGTGTGTGTGTGTGTGTGTGTGTGTGCGTGTGAGTGTGCATGCAGGCGCTAGAAGTGCGTGTGTGTGCTACTGCATGTGTGGCCTACATCTGACATCTGGCTGGACTTGTCCTCTGATGTGCTGTTTACCAAACAAAATGGCGTGTGCTGCGCTGTGCTCTGCTGTGGGAGAGGCCCCACACAATCCCCTCCTTTATGAGCGCGCCAGAGAGGAAGAGACTGTGGACAAAAGAGGGACTGGCTGACCCTCTCTCTCTCTCTCTCTCTCTTTTTCTTTCTCTTTTTTACTCTTCCTCCTCCTTTCTCATTTCAAAGCAAATCACAGCTGAGTCTTCCTGTGCAGGAGAGAGCGGTGGCCAGAGCACTGGGGAGGGCAGCAGAATGGGATCAGGCTGGACAGGCAGTAGGACAATGAGACGCTTGACCAGAGAAAGTGAGAGAGAGAGGCAGAGGGAGGGAGAGAGAGAGAGAGAGGAGGCAGTGAGCAGGATCGGTTCAGCTGAAGCATGAAAAGAAAGAGAGAAAAAAACACTCTGACTTTATCTCTTGCACTCCTACACAGTGAAGAATGCACACTCTCACACACATATGTGCACCAAATAAATCTCATTCTCTGGTTCTCTCTCACACACATACACACACACACGCAAACACACACACACTTACATGTATACACTACTGCATGCTGACTAACAAACACCAAAAAAGGAGAAAAGAAAAAAAAGAAAGTGCTGAATAAACACTGAGCACACACACGCACAGCTGTAGACACACGTAGCGCAAACACACACACACACACACACACACACACACACACGCACAGCTGTAGACACACGTAGCGCAAACACACACACACACACACACACACACACACACACACACACACACGCACAGCTGTAGACACACGTAGCTCAAACACACACACACACAATCAAGATCATCAACACCT
>NW_027468640.1:36907405-37154905 GCF_046254945.1 Alosa pseudoharengus
CTGCATATGTGCGTGTGTGTTGGGGAGGCGGGGGGGGGGGGGTGTTAGCTTGTTAGCAGATGCTGGAGGACTCCCCTAAAACAACCGCTCCTTGAAGTCGGAGGCTGCCAGTCTTTTTATACGGGGAGCCAAGGAGGCCTGAAACACATGAGGTGGGACAGAGGCGGTCGCCCTTACAATGCCTCCATTGTGCCACAGCAATAACAGCCCCCCATTAAAGGTTTTTAAGAGGCAGCAAAAGAGTAAGCTCAAAGGAGGGGAAAAATAAATACACTCCCTGAAAAATGGATGGGGAGGAAGCCAAGGCTGATGAACAGCTGATGTGAATTATTATTGTTTTGAAGAGTCTTTAAACATGTTGTGCAAGTGTGTGTGTGTGTGTGTGTGTGTGTGTGTGTGTGTGTGTGTGTGTGAGTGTGTGTGTGTGTGTGTGTGTGTGTACATGTATGTGCTTGAAGGCCTTGCATGAGAATGTGTGTGTGCATGTGTGTGCATGTGTGTGTGTGTGTGTGTGTGTGTGTGTGTGTGTGTGTGTGTGTGTGTGTACTGTATGTGTGCATGTGTGTGTGTGTGTGTGTGTGTGTGTGTGTGTGGGTGGCTTGTGTGTGTGTGCACGCACATGTGTGTTTTGTAGTGCAGCTATTTCAAAACAACACATAGTTATCCTGCCAACATCCAATACACTGTTTATCTGATTTCATTTCATTATTTGTGTTTCTATTGGGAAGAGAACAATAGTGTAGGCCTGCAGCTCAGGAGTAGGCGTCAAGACACAATACTCTCAAGCTTCACTGAAAATGCTTTCCAATTTCACAGTCTGCGCTTGGGTCAGTCAAATGTTAAAGTGACCAAAGTAAGATTAGCTACCATCTGGCACTGCATCAAGTGTTGATCTAACATATTTTTATTCACAGAAAAAAAGAACAAAAAACTATTTTTTTTACATATTCTTTCAATTAAGTAACTTGGTCAATGACACTGTTCTGACTGTTCTGTCTCCTTGGCACTGTAGGCTACTCCAGAGAAAGCAGTAGCCTATGAGAAAGCCATACTCGCTGCATGCAGTAAACTATGACCAGTGAAAATCTGAGTAGCTGAAGCAGAAGTAATCTATTACCATGATTAGGACTTTGAAGGCACAGATTTCTACTCTGCTTGAGGTGCACTTTTGAATAACACTGGAACTTACATTAAACTTAATACAACTTGTAGGCCTACTGACTGATTCTAAACACAATTTAAAACTATGTAAAACAATGTGTAAAATCCCTATGCTGATATTAATCATGACGGCAACAGTAGATTAATTCTCTGACTTATAACTTAGATGTAACATGTTTCCGTGATAACATAATAACTATGTAATATTGAATGTACAAAAATGTTTTTCTATCAACTGACAAGACAAGCCTGAGTGTAATCAACTTACCAAGACTATTCGTAGACCCATCCATGATCGAAACTCCAAATACTTTAAAGTCACCGTTTCCCTGGGAAGCAGGCAATTTCATGTGTTTCCCATCCTGTTAGCGAGGCTGGAGATTTGACAGAAACGAAACGCAGAAGCTCCACACGTAATCTCTCGAGAAAAAGGGTAAGGACATGCACATGGCAACGTGCGCTGTGTTGCCAAGGACTGCAGTAGGCTACTGTACTCAAATTGACAAATCCAGGAAATGAGTTGCATTTCTTGGTGGCAAGTGCATGATCGCACGGATAACAAGTACAGTTAAGTTATGACTCTGCCGTTCGCAGGACTCCGCCTTTGCTCACAAAGAGATTTGTATCATGTGACAGAACATGTTCATTACATGTGGGATTCACTGTATATTAAAACTTGTCTGGAAACTTGGTTTGGTGCTGAAACTCATGAACCGACATCTATAAGATTTTCCTAGGCGTATAGTGTCACCTAGAGGTAAACCACTGCATAACGCCCTTGTCTGACGGAACTATTCGTATCTGATTCAGATTCGGGGAAGACATTAGATGAGAACAGGAAGTACGGTCACCGGCATGTTGTTTAAAAGTCATGTTTGAAGGAGAGTGCCCGTGAACGACTAAGTTGTTGACAGTTGCATATAAGCCGACATTTCACTGAATGAAATGGTTTCTGTAACTGGTAATGTATATATTGATGTTGATCTTTTTTTTTTAATAAAAATACATTAAATGTCGATGTAACGCTACAACATTTTATAATGTGTCGCCTTTGCTAACGTTAACTAGCGCTGAAACGTTAGCTAACGTAACGTTATCGTTATCTTGCCAACATACGCAAAGTTGTCAGCTAACTTCGTTACGTGTGTATATTTTAGCTATAGTTAAGTGTTTGAACGTGATGTAATTGAAGTGTGCTTTGGTTCTCTTATGTCAGATAACCACACCAATCAGATGGTCTGCTGCAAAATAACCATCACCCTAACATAACTCTGTACAGTTACTGACACTGAAACTGTCAATATACTCCTATAGGAAGCTAGCTAACTTATGTCTACCTTGAGTTTGTACGTGTTGCTTGTCCACATATTTGATTCTCACTCTTTGTATTACACCATGCATCTACCAGAAAGATGAAGTTATCATGAATACAGCTCGAATTCTACTACGGAGTCAATGTGTACGGTGCCTAGCACCCTTCGCCAGGACCACTCACCTACAGGCTGTGCTCTCCAATGGAGGCCTGGCACATTGCTCCCTCGGTCTAAGCAGTACCGGTGTCCAGGTAAATGACAACTACCATACACTGTTTCACCATCGACCTACACTATATTGCCAAAAGTATTGGGTCACCTGGTTGTTTTTCATGAACTGGGCTTGGCCCCTTAGTTCCATTGAAAAGAAACTCTGAATGCTTCAGCATACCAAGAGATCTTGGACAATTCCATGCTCTTAACTTTGTGGGAACAGTTTGGGGATAGACCCTGTTCCAACATGACTGTACACCAGTGCACAAAGCAAGGTCCATAAAGACATGGATGACATAGTTTAGTGTTGACTGACCTGCACAGAGTCCTGACCTCAACCCTATATAACACCTTTGGGATGAATTAGAGCGGAGACTGAGAGCCAGTCTCCTCGTCCAACATCAGTGTGTGACCTCACAAATGCGCTTCTGGAAGAATGGTCAAAAATTCCCATAAACACACTCCTAAACCTTGTGGAAAGCCTTCCCAGAAGAGTTGAAGCTGCTATGCAAAGGATGGACCGACGTCATATTAAACCCTACGGATTAAGAATGGGATGTCACTTAAGTTCATATGTGAGTCAAGGCAGGTGACCTAATCATTTTGGCAATATAGTGTATTTCACTGCTGCCATTTTGACATGAAATAATAGGGCAAGCACAGCTGTTAGGCTACTAAGTACCTTAATAAAGTCTCTGTTCAATAAAAGTGTAGCAGAATCAGAACCTTAATTAATGTCATTAGTAACACATAGGCCTGCCATATATTTCATGTCAAAAAATGGCTGCTGTGAAAAAGGTCCATTGAAGCATCCATGGAGCTATTTCCAGCTGATTGTCTGTGGTGATTCTTTTCCATTTTATTTTTGTTTTTCTCCAGCAGGTGCACCGGGCATTCCATGCCAGCTCCAGGTACGACAAGAACCAGCCTGTGCCCTCAACTCTCAAAGGAAGTGAGGAGGATGGCAACAAGGACAAGTCTTTGGTTGCCCATGACGACCTGTTTGAAAGGGCGGGCAAAGAGGCAAAGAACAAAGCCACATTCAACAAGGTCGTGGAGGTTTTCAACAAGAGGGATGTGCGCCGGCGAGGCCACGTGGAGTTCATATACGCAGCGCTGAAGAAGATGCCAGAGTTCGGGGTGGAGCGAGACATCACCGTTTATAACAAGCTCTTGGATGTTTTTCCCAAGGAGGTGTTTGTGCCACGGAACTTTATCCAGAGGATGTTCAACCATTACCCACGGCAACAGGAGTGCGCAGTAGAAGTGCTGGAACAGATGGAGAATCATGGTGGGTCTCCACACACAATCTACAATCTCAGAAACCTTCTGCCTGCTTAAATATTTCATTTTATACCTTGTCATATGCTTTTATCATCTTTTTTAAGCAGTTAACCTTACTACCGTGAGTGTGCATATGGTCTCAGTTTTTAAATTTAGGTCACTGGTGCTATCCTCAGACAGGCAAGTGTTGTCAAGCAACGTTCCATTTTTGATCCCATTCTTTCTGTCTGGTCACAGGAATCATGCCAAACGTGGAGACCAAGGTCCTCCTGGTGCAGATCTTCGGGCCCAAGGGCCACCCGGTGAGGAAGTACCAGCGCCTCATGTACTGGTTCCCCAAGTTCAAGCACGCCAACCCGTTCCCTGTGCCCCACCAGCTGCCCGTGGACCCGGTGGACCTGGCCCGCTTCAGCCTCACGCGCATCGCCAACGACATGGACACCAGAGTCACCGTCTATCAGGTCAGCTGGGAGGACTCTTCATTCTCACATTATTGACCCTGAACTGTAGACGTGCAGACAGACTTTATGTTGAATGTGAACACAAGCAATATTTACCAAAGAATTTACCCTGGCCTGTACTAAAGCTTTGTGATATTTAAATGCTGAAATCTTAATCCTGCCACAATTGCATTGGTGATACACACATACAGTATTACTCAATTACTTGGAGGCAGTGAATCAGGAGAGATGGATTAATAACAAGCTTAGTCTGGTACTTGAAGCACACATAGGCCTACTATATGTCCCCATGTATCAGTTTATCCATACCTAACCTGTGTATGGATCAGTGATGATAATCTGGATTAGATAAGGGTTTGAAAATGATCATGCATCACCATTTCTCTCATTCTACTATAGCTACAGTATAATACACTGTATACTATATTGGAACAACCCAAAGTCCGCTCTAGGGCATTGTGTACTTTGGAACATACCCTTGCTCATCTGACCTAATGAGTTTGCCCACCCTGCGTTTCTGTGGTTACTTATCTATGACTTCTCTTACATTTACATTCAGTCATTTAGCTGAGACTTATTCAACAGTCAAGGTGCAGTAAAGGTACAGTGCCACTAGGGTATTGTTAGTGCAGCAATAAGCACTACTCACATAGAATAGAACAACAGCTCAAGCGAAGAAGCCACGCTTAGTTTGTGGCTCTCATCTTGTTGCTCTATGATTTCTAAGAGGACTGAAGCAGACCTTTTCTCTCTCCAACACAGATGCCCTACACAGACATCACAGAGACTGGCGAGGAGGTCCAGGAGCCGCACATTGTTGGTATGAAACTTTCCTCCTCCATCATTTGAGACTTAGGAACATCTCTTTAAGAGTAGCACTGTGAAAAATGTAGGAAGTCAAAGTGGTCAAAATGCCTTATGTACTCACACCTATGAATACTGGTATTCCTGTTCACTTACTTAACATCATGATTCAATGTGTTGAGTGTTGATCAGACCAAAGGTTGTTTGACATTGATTGTTAGGGCCAATTTATCCTTTTGTTTTAGTTTACTTAATGTCATCTCCCCCTGCTGGTTCTTACAACACAAGTCATGACACACCTGCAGGAAGACTATATCAGAGACTTTCTAATGAGGAGACACAGCACTCAAAAAATCCTCCATAGAAATGCATGGGGCTAGTTTGTAACGCCAATATGGCCGTTGTCTACACATATCCCACCCCTTCCTCGGCAAAACGTCGACATGTGAATACATTGAGCCAATCATGTGGTGTGATGTGAATACATTGAGCCAATCATATGGTGTGTTGTGAACTCGCCGCTGGAGCAAGATTGGTGTCGTGAAGCCTTGCGCACGCACATTTCGGCTGAATAGGATGCCTGATGAGTGCCCAAAAAGCGTTGCTATATGGCTGCCGAGTGGAGGGACTTGCCTAAAAGGACTTTGACTATATAGACTGACAGGAAGTGCGGCCTAGGGAGGTGCTTGATTAGGAAACCGCTATTCAGCGGGAGAACCGACAGTTTTTTTGACCACGCTATTTCACGCTATTCGAGAATTTCTTATTAAGAATATAGGATAAAGGACCTTCATTTACATTGATTTGCATTCATACACTATCTAGGATAGTTTTCAGTTACGTTTAGAAGGCTAGAGAATCCTATTTAAGTTGAAAGTTTGGATTATTATTTGGTACATTTGAACATGCGTCAAGCATTCCCCTCGTCTGGCTCGCGTGGCGGCCTGAAAAGTTAGGTAAGACAAGCTGCCGATACATTGATAATAAAACATCTAGATGAGATTAAAGTTAACTGAAAGGAATCCACACAGCAGAAAGACATGGCACCAAATGTTTCCGTTACGAGTTGCTGAAGTGGTAACGGCTGCATTGCTCTCTGCCCATCAGGGATCCAGAGTCCAGACCAGCAGGCCCTCCTGGCCAAGCACAACCCCAACAAGCCGGTGTTTGTGGAGGGACCGTATCCCCTGTGGCTCAGGAGGACCTGCGTCTACTACTATGTGCTGAAGGCAGACCCGGTGCCACCTGAGGAGAAGGTGTGAAGAGTTGTTTGTTTTCCCAATGTTTAAGATAGACAACCATCTAATGAGATCGGCTTGACACCCACAATATGGAATCGAACACATCTGCTGATGTGCTATTCCTCTAAATGGATACAAATCTATTTCTCTATTTGATTTTATGAGCCTTTAGTAGTTCCAGAACAGCAGGGTTTGGCACCATTAAGTTTAAACACTTTAAATGTTTTCCAAGCAGTGACGGCCTTGTTGCTTGTGTCTGTGCCCTGTAGGTGGAGGAGTACATGGACCCGGAGCTTGTGGGTCCTCAGCAATCTATTCACTACCCTCTGTGGATAGACATGGACCTTCAGCGTGACATGGGGGATGATTTCAGCTTCAATGTGGACAACGGTAAATTCTAGAGATCTTTTATTTTATTTATATAATTCCTTCCCTGCACACATTGACCTATTCATGGATGTAACTGCAATAGGTTTAATACAGTATTTTGTCCAGGTAACGAACATGGTAATTATGTCATCTTCACTCTGGCTATTTAAACATATGAATCTCCTCTTGCTTATCAGTAAATTATTTTGTAATGACCATCTTACTGAATAACTGAATAAACGTTACTGAATAAACGTTAATTATTTATGTAATAAAAAAATCCTTTGCTCTTCAGTTGAGGAGGGGGCCATCTACGCCATGTGTATGGCCGGCCAGGGTGACCAGGTCACTCTGGCCCGCTGGATCGCAGGCCTCCAGGAGACCAACCCTATCTTGGGTCGCATCCCCACCGTCTTCCGCCTGGAGTCCGGCCCCCGGGAGCTCCAAGACCTCACGGAACCACAGCGGCCTCCAGGAGCGGACATGGAGGCGGAACACAGCGCGGAACCTGACCATGTCATGGAGGAGCAGCAGCTGGGGGGGCAGAGAGTGAAGCAGTGAGGGCCGCAGGGAGGGTCAGCAGCTTACCGCAGCGGCATGCCAACGTGTCCCAGGTCTACTCCAAGAGGATTAGATGATAACCCTAATCTAATATTAGTTCCAACACTCAGATACTCCTGAGGGGCTAGCTGGCTTAGTTGTGCTTTGCTGGGATTGCAACTTGAACTCTACAAGAAGAAGACCGGATACTCAGTCATCCCTAACAGCAAAAAAATAAAGACTGTTCAGTGCATCATCTGTTTGCAAAAGGTCCTCTGCTGATATCATTAGATGCACGTGTGTGGACACTCTTGTTGAATACTGCAGACATATTTTTATTTTATGTAACTGGTTCAGATTCAAACCTTTTTGTTTATTTTGACAGTCATTTTAATCAGAAATATGTCCGCTGGTAATGTCTGAGTGAATGTGTATTATTTAAATGTATGAAAATGAAATCATGCAATATTGTAACAACTGAGTAAAAAGGTAAAGTCTGTATTTATGTGATGAAGTGTGGGAATGTTTTTTGTACGGTGAGCTACAGATGAAACAGTTACCCCTTCAAGAGAGCAATCCAAAGTTTAAATGACTCATCAGAAGTCAGGAAGCCGTTCAGCTCATTCTCATATTCTATGGACATTCTCCTAATCAAGGCAAGAGTTCTGAACAGCTGTTGGATCAAAATGTAAGGTAAGAGCAACGTTAAAAGAGGTAGAAATGCAGTTTTAATTGCATTATACCTTAATTGAGAGTTAATCCACCCCCTTCTAACAAATCATAATTGTTTTATTTGAATGGTCAAAACGTACATTCAAAAGTTGGATGGAGACTACCATCAGCTCCACAGGACAGCATTGTGCTAACGAGAAAGAGACCACCTCTGTCTGCTGTGTGGAAGACAATCCTGATACGCCTCTCCTGGGAGTGCAGTGAGGACTCCAGGGATGCCCTCTCAGATAAACCACTGAGCAAGGAGCGCTGCCACTCTGGCCTTCAACTGGTTCCTCTGTCTGAATCATTCTTATCTGGATTTAAAGTAGTGAGTAATGCCCTAGTAGGTCTTGGAATGTATGTCAGGACCCTTGGAATGTGTATCAGGAGGAACTAGCTAAAGATGCCTCACGCGGGGGCCTAAAGCAGCGTGGTAGTGAGTGCAGAAAGCATTGGGGTCTTTCACGACTGTTCTGCCAAAGCCCTCCGTCTATCTACGAGCTGAAGGGAAATGAAAGTACAAGCATGGGGCTCCAAAACTGTGTTGTGTGAGGCCCTGCAGGGGGAACCGACTAAGAAGGAACAATAGTGAGAACTGGCCACTAAGGGGTGTGCAGGATAAACTTGAGCTGGATGTTGAGAATTTTTTGAAGGGGCCTCACAAGTTCTCAGAAATGCATGGTCGTGATGGGGGTGGAGGGCCTCCCAAACCCTAAAAGGGTCAGCTACTCACTGCAAACTGCAAGGTAATTAAACAGGGCCCCGGACTGAACTATATCCATCCAGCCACGGACACCAGTCATTCTGTACTCTGCAGAGTTTAGGTACAATCGTGATGCCAAGTGACAACTTCAGTAGATATGTTATTTAATGGAACTTCTATACACACGATCAATAGCCCATTGCAGCAGAGTAAATTACTGAGCAAAAAGATGCTTTTTATAGACCTGTGCTCAAGGGCCTCTAGGACACACGTCCTCTGCCTGTGAGGATATGAGATTGCCGTGTAATCCTTCGAGATTAGAAATGATTCTGGATGAGAACTGGGCTGTGGGGGCTTTTAATTCAGTTTCTGGTCCTTCAAGTGTTTTATGGTAATGCTAATCATGGTAAATTATTGATTGTTTCATCAGTGCTAAATATACGTGACCCATACATAATTAAACATCTTTATATAACACGCTTATATAACAAAACATGTAATGCATTTGGGTACAGATGAGTAATAAATAACCTGAAAGAATTTTTTTTTTTTAAATCAAAGCCACATTTACATACACCTGGAAGCCCAATCATGCAAGACATAAAATGCTGCAACAAAAGAAAACCATCTTCAGAGGAATAGAAAATAAGAAATTCTACAAATGCATTACAAATGTACCTGTACAAAAGCTGTTGAATTACATTCAAACAATATATTCAAATAGGTAAGTATTAGTAACTGGGGAAACTGTGCTTTTAAATAATTTTCAGGTACAAACATAACCTGACCTGGTATAAAAGCTGCAATGAATAGCTGACTGTCCTCTTCAGTCAACCAGAACTGATGAAGAATATTAAACACGGCAGAGTAAGACTGTTCTGGAGGATGGAGCAGGGGAAAATAATTACATTACATTAAAACTGGACTGAGGCCAAATATGATGGAATGTTATATTAATGTCTTCTTCTATAATTGAGATGGAAGTGGCCAAAGTTTGAGGCTTGAAAACTGCTAGCATAGCTACTTCAATCTGAATTACTCTTTCCATGCAGGAGAGTCTAAAAGGCATTTTTTTTTGTTAATTTTGCTTATCCCTGAACAGAAACATGTTTTTGTTCTTCTTTGTGAATGAAATATAAATATCGCATTCATATAAAAACAGCAAATATGACAATACATTCAAGTTTGTGTATGTGCATGTGTGTAAAAATGTGCCATCCCATAACTTGAGCTGTAATAGAATGATGTAAACACTAGTCTGCTTTGCTCAAAGTCCTTCAGCTGTTTAAGTGACATGCACACAGGGCAAAAAGGGGGAAAAAAAACTCGAATTCTTTTCAGTTGCTCATTCCAAAGCCCTTTTTGCCCACACCTTTAAACCAAGCAGCTATAGTACAAACTATAGTATAAAATAACTTCATGCACATCATTCAGTCGCTTCGCTCATCTCACTGCAAATGCATGACTGGAATACAAGTAGCTGCCATTTGAAATAGTACTCAGAATTTTCTCGTTTTCTTGCTCTTTGCAGACTTGTTGTATATTGATTGTGAAGAGTCATCCATCTCCACAGTCACCTCCACTTCTGCGATGTTGTCTTGGGGGTGAGAGAAAAAAACAGATTAACATAGCATGCATTTGGAGAACATGAAATAGCCTTAACAAATAAACCCCCACATGGATGCTACATTCACTTCATATCGTCAGGTGGTCTTTCTTAATGTCATTTCTGCCAGAATTAGGCAGCTTTGTTCAGTATTGGTATTTTGGAATCACCTTTGAAGCAGTGCTATACTGCAACATATTTTTTTTTCGTAACTCGATGGAAGCCAGGTGCCAAGTCATGCATTTTCCTATAGGGGTAGATTGTCCCGGTAGTTTGTGTAATTATGAGAAGGCACTTGAAAAGGTGTGTGTGTTGTCAACTGCGTCTGCATTGCTAGCAACCCTGGTATCTTAACATCCCCCCCCCCCCACACACATCCATATTTTTCGTCTGAAAGTTGTTGCAGAACGACAACATAAGCACAACCTCACATTGTGTCAATCATGTGTACACACTGACTCAGAAACTTTAATCTCCTATGCTTTTCACATCTGTAGAGTGTCACTGAATGAGATTTCCTACTGCAGTTTTCTGTATTTGAGGTGTTTGAAATGACGGATTTTTACTGTGTGAAGGCCTTAAGTGAAGGCATCCACCAATCCTCCAGTGCAGTGCCGGCTGCCTCGCTCACCTGGTTGCGTGGTGCCGGCGTGCTGCTGCAGCTGGCTGCTGAAGAACTGCTCGCGCTGGGCCACCTGCTCCTCCCAGGCCTGCTGCAGCTTCCAGCGCTGCTGTTGGCCGAGGGTCAGCGTCTCAGGGTGGGCCTCCTCGATGTGGGCCTGGGCCGCCTCCGGGCTGTGGGAGAACTGCTGCTCCCCGCACACCATGCACACCAGCAGCTGGTTCAGTGGGTCGTAGTCCATGAGGTAGCGGCTCCGCCACGCACTCGCTGAAGCAGGGCCTCCGCTGGGATCGAGGACGTCCTCCTCTTCTTTCTTGATGGCCAACTCAGCCTCTTCTGAGGAAACACAAGGTCAAAAGAGATGAGATGAGCTCGACTTCATCTGTCGTGTTTCTACATTCAAGAATGTAAGTGAACTCATTGTAAGTGAGAATTTGGGCAAATGCAGATTGGGTTTTTTATGTTACTTTTTCTGCTATCTGAGAGATGTTACTGTCTCTACTCTAAACAACTTTGGTAGACTTCCTTCCTCTGAATGCCTTTTCAGGTTGTAAACTTTATTATTACTTTCAACTGGGACAAAATTACTAAATGGAGATCCCTCATCTTTTAAAGTATCTATGGGAAGCTCATGTGAGGTCTCCATCTAATTCTGCATAGGGACTTGACCTTGTTTAGAATACCAAAATTCAAGGGATATTTCCACCATTTGGGGAATTGCAGTCATTTTCCACCTCCCCTCGAGTTAAACTGATTTCTCCAGTTCATCCAGCTGTTCTGGCCGAGTCTGGGGATATCACATTTAGCTCCAGCCTAGCATAGATCATTGAATCGGATTAGACCATTAGCATCTCGCCTGCTAGCATCACACTTAAAATTGACTAAAATAAAATTTCTAGTAATTTTCCCATTCAAAACTTGTTAGAAAGTGTAATAACACCGGATTTTCTAGGCTGATGACATGGAACTATACTCTCATTCTGGCGTAATAATCAAGGAACGTTGGGAACGTACCATGGAGGTATTATATATAACTGGAGAGATTGATTAAGTTCCGCCCTCCATACAAATGAATGGTGGAGGCTAGGCCATAGTCAACGCCATATTGAACACTGGGGCTCGGATCCAGCGCCAGTCGGCTCTGACCATGCGCCAAGTTCCAAAGCTGGAAAAGACCATGGACCAACGTCGATTTTTATTGGATATTCTGGAAAAAGAGTCGTCCTCCAGTTCAGAGGGTGAGGATAATGCACATACCTTGCTTGCCACATAACAAGAAGAAGAGTTGCTCAGGAACGCGCGTGGAGTCCGAGTGGAGTCCCACACTGAGTAACGTTTGACTGTAGCCTTCGGATAGGTACCCGCCAACCAACATGTACGCACATGAGAGCTCGTGCCCAACACGGACTTTCGTGCACGGAGTTGGTTCCAAATGCTCCATGCGGCGCCATACTTGAAAATGGCTTATGCTAACATGCCGAAGCTAATCTGCACGCTCTTGACCCCCTGGAGCGTACTATGGGCGCAGCAGCACCTGAAAATAGTCCCCGTAGGCTATAACTTCCAGCAACAAGTTTGAGCTGCAGCAGATTATTACGCCGGAATGAGAGTATAGTTCCATGTCAAATCAGCCTAGAAAATCTCCACGTTTCATTTTCCGTTAGTCTTATTACACTTTCTTATTTGAGAAGAGACAAGTTTTAAATGGGAAAATTACCGTGTGTAATTCCCCAAATTGTGGAATATCCTTTTAAGAATGAGGCAACTTTTGCAGCAATTGTTGCATTACATTACAGACTGTAGACACATGCAACAAGGGTATTTGGAGGTTGGTCCAAAAGCATTCAACAGGTACAGGTGGTGTATTCTTATCCATCTGACACAATATACAGTATCAGATAAAGATATCTCTGTTCCAGTGTGGGATGTGTGTATGCAAGGTAAGCAAGATGCAAGGTAACAAATTACATGAGTAAACTATACCTTTCACAGGTTTGGGATGCATGCCCAAATAGCCCTCATCTGTATCCACTTGTGAACTGATGAAAAACAGGACAAAAAACATTACCATGTTAAAAAAAACATTACCATGTTAAAACATTTAAAGACATTTAAAAGGAAGTGTAATCGAGGAAACTCTTCCTATTTAGGTTACATATTTGGTTTTGAGGGGTTTTGTTTGTATGTATTCTTTTTACCTCACAGCCAAGTCAGTCTCTTCAGCCTTGAACCACTGTCTGGAATCCTGCAATGTGTAAGGACAGCTTTTACACACAAATAAAGATGCATCTTCCATAGCATGAGGAATCATTGTAATACATTACCTCAACTAAACAGCTACCTTAATTGTATTACATTATATTTACATAATCCTTGGAATAATTAATGCCCTGGCCACATTCGGATAAGGTTTCATGAGGAAAATCCTTTTTTTCAAAACTGGACCCTATTTTCCTAGCCTGGCCACGCCCACCTAGATCCCCTTTCAGGGAGATACTAGTTTGGAACACCACAATTCACTAATTAATTTATTTACAGCAAAGGGTAGGCCTACATACATTGTTTTCTGAGAGCCGATCCTGTTTATTGTCAGTTTGTAAAGTTTAGACAATGTAGGGAAGTAATGTTAGGAATCCCTGGTCAATGTGATTGAAATGATTGGTCCAGCCCAACCAAAGTTAAGGCTATGTCTACACCTGTCACCATGCTAGCATTGGAAAGGTTTCCCAATCGTGAGTGTGTTTGGTTTTTAACTAGGCTACTATTTCCCCCATTTTGGGGTCTAAATTTGTTCTAGGGAATGGTGAAACCTGAAAACCAGCAGAGCCCCTTTACAGCAAGCCTGTTCACTTCCTATTAACTCCCATTATATCGAAACTGGTTGCAGTTCACCTAGGGGGCGATCATGAGCGAGTGCAATATGAATAGGGGTCTATGGGGCTAGACAGCTAAATATCGAATGTTATTGTAGTTTTCACAAGTACAGTATGGGTTATACATCTAAAGGAAAAAAATGCCCTATCGGTTTCTTAATGGGTGGGTGCCCTAAACACGCTAGCATTCTGCTTATGAATGCTGATTGGTCAGAGAAGCTCCACAGACTTCAATTCATTCTGAGCTCACTTGCGAGTCCCCTTTAGATAAACTGATGCCAGTTTCGGAATCCGCATGTGTTCTGAGAGTGAAAGTTCTCCCTTATTTAAGTGTCTCTGACACCAGCCTTGGAGGCCACCTGCGAGGTTTTAATATCAGTGCCTCAGGATGGTTTTTCTGCACATTGTTTTATCATCAGAATACAATATAGCACAAAACAGTGTACAGAGTACTAAAATATTTTCCGGATCCAGATGAACCTTGCTTCCACAACATTTTAATAATGAGGCTACAGCACCGTTGAAAGATGGACAAATTTTCTAACCAACATTAGGTCAATACTGGACTGATCAGATCATTTTTACTCATAGCAGAAATCTGGGTGCCAAAAGATGGGAAAGTGGGAGCCAGGTTAAAGCAATTCCATGGTGTTCTAAATATAATGAAATTACACCCTACCTGAGATTGTTCATCTTGAAGTAACTGGCTTTGGGTGGGGAGGACCAGTTCCCATTCAGAAGATGTGCCCATATGTCCAAGCCCACTCTCGCGTGCTGCCTTCCTGGCCCTCTGCTCCTTCTTCTTAACCCGCCAGTACTCCCTCTTCCTTCGCATAACATCATCATCATTAACGGCACTCTGTGTGCGCTTGTGGGAACTGAAAGTGCCTGAGTGCTTGGCCAGGCTCCTGCTGTTGTGAGATGGAGGGGCTGCCGTACCGAAGAGTTCAGAGGGTCGGTGGTTGGGGCGGTTGGCTGTAAGTGTGGGGGAAGGGGGCACGGAGGCACCCGTTTGCACCTGGAGGCACCAGCGGCTCACTCCCTGCCTTTGGTCAGGGGCAGAGTCCTGTTGAGGCTGCACCATTAGCAGTGGCCCATTCTTTTCACCAGAGGGTACAGGGATTACCCTTTGCCGCAAAAGTGGAGGGACCTCTCTGCTTCCACTGGTACGTGCAAGTGCACGACCACAGGAGGGATGGCCCTGAAGGTTAGCCCTGGGAGAACATCCAGGCTTTGCGGTTTTATGTGCAATGAGGGACCTATCTGACGGTGAGCCATACTGATGGAGATTCTGCTGCTGGTTTGTATTGGAAACAGGGTGGTTCATGACATGAAGAGTGGGCAATGAATTGACTGTACCATGGTGTGTCTTTCCTTTCAAGGTGCAACCTGAAGAAGCAGAATTGTTGAGAGGTAGACTGGCCTTTGAGCAGCTGCTCTGACTTGGCCTCTGAGTCTGAAAGGAGAAAAAAGAAATTTCACACACACTTTTTATTTACAGAAACCCTTTTATAGCATAACACTTAAAGCTGCAGTTGGCAAGTCAAAATGTTGAATGTTTACAACTCTCATGCCTCTCCCCCACTACCGCCGAGCACCCTCTCATCAAGTTTGTGCTCGTCAGTGCGCACCAGACTGCACCAAACTGTAATTGACAGTCAGATCTCACACAGACCTGCTCTGATTGGACCAGAAAAACCGGGAGCTAGAAGGGTGGAGGTAGAAGTGCGGGTTTTTTTCTAAAACCGGCTGATTTATGTTGTTCTGTCGGAGCATAGTGTCGGTTTCAGTGAATATGATAAAAAAAATCTTGCCAACTGCAGCTTTAATGCTATTTGGGTCTGGCAATTAAACTTCACTTTAAGATTCTGTTATAATGTGCTGATGTACCTGAAGTGCTTTTGTAGCTGGTTTCCTCTGCTTCTCTTGTGCTTTCCTGGCCCTCTGCTGTCTTTTCATGAGCCTCCAGTACTCCCTCTTCCTTTGCAGGTTGGACTTTTCATTAGGCACCTCTGTTCCAGGTGGTTGATGACTTGATGTCTTTAAGGAACAAGATGGCTGCAGGTTGGCCCTTGTGGAGCAAAACGCCTGAACTGTTTGTGCTGAAGTAGGAGTTGTTGAGGTTTGAGAGCAGGGTGGTTGCTGAGTGGAGCAGAGAGAAGCAGGCATGATGGAAGCTGAGGAAGCCATGATGTCAGGCAAGGACCGGGTATCAATACATGGTGGACTTTCTTGACTGCAATGTGGATTGGGGAGAAGAGGAGATGTTAGAGGACAGGTGTGGCATCCTGAGTTGTCATTTGTCTGTAGATGTGCATCTTCAGCAGAAAAGCAGATGGACCCTGGCATTTCAACCTCCACTACCTCTTCAGCGGCATCTAACGCAGGATTTGGTTTGACATCAGAGGTTGTTGACTCCTCAACAACCAGTGGCTCCTCTTCAGTCTTACACTGAGATGCTTCCATTGTAATGCTTTTTTCTGGTGTGTCCGAGCTCACAACAGTGCTAAGCGATTCCTCTAGGAGTTTCTTCATGGAGGCCACAGCCAGGAGCGTGGTGGCCTGGCTGTCCACACTGCCCGATGGGTCTGTTTCACTCGGCAACTCTTGGAGTGCTGCAAGGGAGGGCTTCTGGTCACTGCAGAAGGACTGTTCCAAAGGAGAATTCAGCTCTTCCTTGACCGACAACTCTTGTTCTTGCTTCACGCTTTCAGCTGGGAGAGGAATACATATGCTGGGTGGTAAAGGGAGAGTGGTTGAGGTGTTGACTGGGACAGAGGAATTTGTTGTGGTCTGGTTGCCACTGCTGGGTATAGACACTGGGGTATGGTTCTGCCGTCTTCTCATAGCTGCCATGGCCCTTCCGCGTAACAGTCCTTGCCTAAGTCGGGCAGCACGCTTGGCTCTCTGCTCCCGCTTTTTGATTCTCCAGTATTCACGCCTTCGAGCAATCCTTTCTTCTTCAGTTAGTTCTGGAGTGGGTTCAGCAGCCACAGGAACTGTGCCAAATGGCCTGGCTACATTCCCAATCCTCTTAAAATTTGTAGTGTCATTAATAATATTTCGATTATGGTCTGGAGCAGAAACAGTCATTTGAGAAGTACTAGGACTTGAGTTTGTGAATTTATTATGAAGGTTATTGGTCAGAAGCCTAGGTGTAATACAGACTAATTTTGGAGGTTCCTGTACAGACATCCGGTCAGGGTAACTACTTCTCAGCTGAACTGCTCCTTTTTGTAAAGGTGGAGGGTTTAAGTTCATGTGGCCACTAAAACTACCACATCCTTTATTAGTGAAAACCTTGCAATGTGCAGTGGGTAGCAGTGGTTTGGAGGGGGACAACTTTTCAACTCCACCTGTGCCTTTTGCAGAAGATGTAGTTTGCATACTAATGGTGACAGTCCCATCCTCCCTAATATAGCCACCAATGGGCTCTGAGCTATCAATTATAATATTTCTCCGAAGTTGTTGGACCCTCTGACTTTCTGCTCGTGCCCGACGCATCTCCTCCAAGATGGACTGGTAGCGTTTCACACGGCGCAGCAGGCTATCCCGCTCCCTCAGCCTGGCCTTCATCTCCCCTGAGAGTTTGGCCCGCTGCTCACGCTTTTTGATGCGCCAGTATTCTCTTTTCCTGGCCATCCTTTGCTCAGCTGTCTCTTCTGGGTTTTCATGGAAAGACATGTGGGGCATCCTTGTATTTCTATGTACAAGAAACCTTTGGGTTCTTACAAACTTATTTATTTGTATTTTGGGACGTGCTGTGCCTCTGGCTGTGTTTGAAAACTGAGCGGTGACTTCTTTAGGTGCATGGGCAAAGCCTTGTTCCAAGTTCATGTTATTACTAACAACACAAGTTGATGTTGCCGCAGAGGGTGCATAAAATGCATTGGTCTGTTTTGGGACTCCTGTTTTTACAACAGCTGGTGGCTGAGGATCTATCCCAATATGATTGGATAGCAAAGGGCCATCAGATTGTTTTCTAATTGCAGTAGGTGTGCTTTTTGGACTGGGGCCAGACAATGCTAATGCCTGGTTTTGCTGCTGCCTCTGTATCTGCATTTGTGAAGCAGGAACACATGGCATCCTGGCCTGATTTACAGCTTGCCTTTGACCCTGCCTCAACAGTCTTGGCCTAGTAAGAGTTGCACAGGATGTCTGCACTGTCCCTTGCACTGTAACATCCATCCTCTGTATTCTCTCCCTCTCCCTGGCTAACTTTGCAGCCCGTTTTGCTCTTTGTTCCCTTTTCTTGATGCGCCACACCTCACGTCGTTTCGCTGCCCTCTGCTCCTCTGTCTTAGGCGTCTGTCTTTCAAGAGGAGATGTGAACTTTGTGGCCAAGGCACACGGTTTAGTCTTAATGTTGGCACTACCGACTTCTGAGGAGCACTGTTTCACATCAACCCCTACTTTGTTTGTCACACTAAGAGGCACAGCTTTATGTGGGATTTGGACTCTTACTTGAGGCCTCTTGTGGTCATTAAGTCCAGGTTTACCCTTTTGTGGAAGGCTGTGACTATACACCTTAACTGAAGTTGTTCTATTAGTAGCTTCTATTCTGCTTGGAGTTCTGTGGTTCACGGTAATAGCAGGATGCACTGTGACATGAACTGCAGGCACTGGGGCGTTGATGTTCTGTAGAGATCTGCTGGATTTGGCTAAGGTGTTGGATACAACTGAAGGCCCTGTTGTGGCCATTTTTCTACAACCCATTGCACTGCCTTGTGGAGCATCTGATCCCTCTGGGATTTTTGGTAAGACTTTGTTTAGTTTAATCCTCTGGAACCATCGGACATTCTGGGCAGGGGAAACGTTTTGTGGTGAGGAGCCTGGAACTGCTCCCGACACACGAACCTCACTTTCACCAGTCTTGACCACTCGCTCACCACAGCTGGAGGTCAAAAGACCTGATTCAGATGGGTCACACACATTGGACTGGTATGTTCCATCTCTGTTTAGCAACATGGGACCCGACGCAGCATTTTGCACATGGGCACCAAAGGTGTTGCGTCTCGCATCACAGACACTTGAGTTCTCTGCCCCAAGCTTCTTCCTAACAGCCGACACTTTTGCCCTTTGTTCCCTTTTCTTAGTTCTCCAATATTCCCTCTTCTTAGCAAGTGTGGCGTTATCAAATTCAGATGCTGGGCGATAGCGCTGTGTGCGAGGACCTTTTGCAGTGGCCATTGGATCATCGACTCTGCAACAGTCTTTAGCAAAGAAACTGTAGTCTCGCCTCACATTACACTCCAATTTGTTCAGTTAGTTTCCCATCTTGGAGGTTAACAGCAGTCACATATTGGGTCACTTTGGTATTCTCTCCTCTGACTGTAACCAAATGACATATGAATCAAAGACATTTGTCCATCTATCAGAGGTTTGTGCTGCAGCATCCTGTGGTCCTGAGAAAGAAATAAGAGTAGAAAGACAGGTTTTCTCAATTTACATTTTTAAGTCCAGAATGTGACTATTCATATGTACATCAAAAGAGAGGCTGTGAGATAAAAATAGGCTACATAGTATTTTTAGACAAGCACTACCTGTGCATCTCATGAAATAAATAACATAATGAATAACATAACTTTATTGTAGCACTATCAAGGGGTATAGCCTACTAATAATAAAGCATTATTGAAATGTTTTGTATATTTCAAAATAACTTGACAATAACATCACTAACTTTTTCGTTTATTAGTATGCAAAAAAAGAGAATACGGCAACAAAACACGACGGTTAATGTAAAGATCACAGTGCCTTATTGTCCACGGTTAAGAAATGGCTGATTGAATGAACATTTTCATTCCCGCTATACAGACATCCCACCTTTCCTGGAAGCTAGCTCACACATATTGATAACGGCTCCCTGATGCTCAACATCAAAGCATCTTACAGTGCGATGGCAGAGTTTTACAAAAAAGTATTTCACCCTCAAGTGGACCCTGCCAATAGATGACAGTGTTGCTTGCTGCACTGTGTGCAACATTTAGACTACTTTTCCACTGCCCTTTGTGGTCAAATTACTTTAAAGACATGCTGAGGTAAATTTAACAGGTGTCATTCCTTCTTTTTAAGTATCTGGCAAGCTGCTCAGGTAAGCCTCATCGTTCCTCCATGACTTTTCCCTGACAAAAATCCTGAATTTCCAAGACCATTTGGGAAATGAATAACTGGGCATTGAATTATCAAAGGAAGGCTAACCACAGCCACAAGCAAGCAGTAATCGGAAAAGTGAATAACCCGATTAACACCAATGCTGCTTGAAAATCTTTAAATCAATCAAAACAACACAACTGCAATTTTATTCATATTACCTGAAATACACAATCAAAAAACATGACTTATTAATGTGATTATCCATTAAATTAAAAATGGAGATATAGTGTTTTGGAACCAAACTCATTTGTATTTATGTATTTTGTCAAGTACATTTTAAACTACTACAACAAAATTCCCTGATATTCCCTGACTTTGCCCCAAAAATGATATAAGTCCTTGACTTTCCATGTCTGGAATAGACTTTATTAAAAATGTCATAATATTCCAGATATTCCATGACCGTAGAACCCTGAAGCCTATGTGATGAGGCCAAACTCCCTAGAAACTGAATTGAATAAATGAACCTGTGTAGATTATAAACTGCAATAGGCTGTGATATATTATAACATTTTGTCATCAGAGGTAGGTGGTAAGTGTCATGGTGCCTCCCTGAAATGAGTTTGAGATATGTCTGCCCTATAGGCCTTCCTACGTGTCATTTAGTAGCCTATGAAATTTAACTTAAGCCATTTTAGCCATTTACTTTTTTCAGTGTGGTCAACTGTTCTCAATTTAATTGATTTCTCTCTAACCAAACTCAAGATAAAACACAATTTGCGGTTCGCCAGTAACCAGGGCTGTATGTCTTAGGTCATATCAGCCTTTGACACACATAGGTTACAGATTTTAGTACAACCAGCAGGCCTACCAAGAAAGGTCAGTAAGTGGCAATGACACTCTGGCCAAAATGTGGTGCCAACATGGGTCTTGATTAATTAATGTAACATTTCTAAATTGCCTGTTGTAATGGGACACATAAAACTATAGCCTAATGATAAGATATTTCACTCACCAATTAACCTGATTTTTAAGACTTTAAGACTCTCTCACTTATAGATAGAGATCTGATTTGCAACTGCACAGTTTAACAACACAGAGAATCAGAACAACATGCAAAAAAGCACTGTCTGGGAGAGCAGAACCCTCATCAATAAAAGACCTATGGTGATGTTAAAAGAAAAGTTTGGTCTATCAACAATCCAAGGTCTATTTTTAAATGATAAGGTGTGCAAACTGTCATTGGGGATGTTAACCGCGTTAATTTAAGTAGTGCTGAGTAAGACCAGAATGCATTCGCAAGGGAATAGCATAGGCTATAGCAAAAACTGTGTTGGGGCAAATTCGCTACATCAAAGTAAATCGCTACTTTAAGATACTGACAAGGTTCAAAATATCATTACACTAATGTGATACTGTAGAGAGGATCCCTGCAGACAAACAGAAGTAGCCTATTGTTAACTTTGTAAGTGGAAAGAGTAGGCTATTCTTTCACACAAACTCGCGTCACAGACCTACATCACACACCACTTGGAGGTGCAAACAATCGGAGTTTTGGTTGATTTGACCATCAGTTAACTTGGAAACAGGCATTTCACTTTGGATAGACAATAGCAATACATCATAGAAGTGAGTGATTAACGTCCAAAAATCTAGACTGTAGTAGGCTAACTCAACATTTGACATGTCCGATATGTTTAGTGTTCTAAAGACGTCAAATAGTCTGCTATAGCTTCCAAATTCATAGCCAAGGACCAGAAGTGAACATGCATGGATGGCTATAAAAGCTGTGTTTTCATTATACAATCTAAACAAGGCAAAATACATTTATAACCCTTAAGCCAGCTCCTTACTACAGTATGATCTCAATGGTGATGCAGCATTTGTTTGCACCTCCAACAGCATGGTGTAGCCTACATGGTTACCTCCCAAAACCATCCTCAAATGCCCACAAATAGCCTAACTGTATGTTTGTGTGAAAGAATAGAAAAGTAGCCTGGCCAGCCCACACTAGATCTCTTTTAAGGGAGATAGATTCACTAGCGTTTCCCCAGGTCGGCAGACTAGCCTACCTGTTTTTTAAGAAAAAAGTTTGTACACTCCTTGGTACTCTTTTTTGAGTTTATGTGTCATTATTTGGCAGATGACGTTTCGACCTTGCGGTCTTCCTCAGATTCACTTGCCAGACTCGGCAGACTACCTGCCCAATCAGCAACAAGAAGGGATGACGCTAGATTCAAAACCGTAAGGGGCTATGGTAAGGGCCAGAAAACATCAAAAAAGTGCAGTTGGAAAAATTTTGAATTTAATTTACAGCAAAGGCCCACATACATTGTTTCTGGACTTCTTATGCTGTTTATTGTCAGTTTGGAAAGTTTAGATTAAGTAGTAACGTCAGGAATCCCTGATCAATGTGATTGGTTAGGTTGGACCAATGATTCCGATTTTAGCCCCACCCACATTTTAATTGCTTCCTAGCCCATGCTTACACCCAACTGCATGGCCTAAAATATATAGGCCTATTACTAATGATCCTTGCCCCACTAGAGGCCACAGAATGTGACATTAATGGTCAAGAGTTAAAGTAGCTAGCACACACATACCAATATGCAGTTCAAATGATTCCCTGTTTTCAACTACATAAAACCCTTTTTTTTTTATAAATGATTCCCTGTTTTCAACTACATAAAATCCTATGTTTATGCTATAGCACACTGAAATAACAGAGCTGACTTTTAGATGCTCTCTTTGTTGGCTGGAATGCGGAGAATTCCTGAAAAATCTAGACGTGGAACAGTCAAATCAGGAAGCAAAAACACCGACCTGTCCCTTTAAAACATGTCCCCCTCTGTCTATAGTGGAGGGTTATCGTTAGCCATAATTCACGTATTTATTTACAAATACATTCAGCTAGGGCTCCGTAGCATATCCTACAGTAGTGCGACAAAATTGAGAGGGTTAAATAACTTACAAGCGCGCCAGTTTCGTTGTAATCATGCCCAGTTTGCGTTGTCTCTTGTGTAACGTTACTACTGTAGGCTACAATGGACAAGCTCTTCCTTCTCCTGTCCACACAGACTGGCGTCTGTCTGCCAGGGGATTGCTTTATGTAAAACGAAGCGATACCAATTACATAGCAATGCTCGGCGCCATTCAAAACCACTCTCCGAAATTTGTGAAATAAAGCATGCATCAGTTTTACCTGGTAGTTACACCTAACTTTCCGGGACACTTTTCGGGCGCTTGGACATGGGCACAGTCAGGACACTGCAGCTACTTTGCACGAGCCAGGCTGCCTTTCTTCCTATTGATGCCTTGACAACGGTGAAAAGTACCAGGATGTGGGACCTAACAGCTTGTGTGTACACTGCGTAACGCGTGGACAGACAGAACGTTCTTAAAGCTCCAGTGCGAACCAAAAGAGGACATGGCTGCGTGTGCGTGTGAGAGTGTGTTAGCAATATTAACTCCGATATGAGACGAACGTGCGTGTCGGTAACTGACACAAAAACTGAGAACTGAGAAATGTGGTTTAACATTGATTCATTTGTTGATAGATGATTGAACACAAGCTCGCATGACAGCCACATGAGTAACCTACATTTATCCCACAAACACGTTGCATACAACAGCTGGAGGCCTGGCTTATCAATGCTGTGTTGTGGAATATTTCATGTTTTATGTCTTCACTTGGCCTACCCCAGATAGCAAGAGGCTGGTGGAGTGCTGTCGGCCCACTGGGCCGGATCAGGTGGTCCACTGGTGTTTCTCTCATTGGTTTTCCTGCGGTCCACTGGTAGGTTGCTGACAAACACCCCAACACTTTGTCAATTGTGGTCCAAAATTTTTTTTTTTTTAAATATTCACAACCAGTTAAATTAAAGATGATGGTGGTCCAGCAGCAGACTAGTGGCACACTACTGGTGGTCGGATATTTGCAAATCTGATTTTGCTATCTGGGGCATAACATGACCATTGCTATATGAACAAAAACCTACAAACTGGCAAAACATGTTTCAAACAACATCCAAAGTCTGAGTCATAAATAAGCTCCTTGTCTCCATTGTGTTAAAGTTATTCCAAGCATATTTCCATATTCAAATACGGGCCATTTCTAACAATCTTGGTAAAGAGTGACCACCAGTAAATAACTAACATTTTTAATTGAAGATGACTAGTCTACAAAGTATCCTACTTTTTCATTCATATGAACTGTGGTGAGACCCTTGTTAACAGACACACATGTAGGCCTACAACTAATGAGGACAAAGATGTAGTTATTAAGTAGAAAACAAAGTAGTTTGTCTTTGGATGAGCCAGGATTCACGTGTGCTGAGCAGTATTACATGTTTTCTGTATGGTTTCAGAGCTTTTGAGCATTGATTGAGCAGATTTCATCAGGCATATATCAGACCTTACATATGCACAGAGACGTCTTGAATTTTCAATAATGATCAATTCCTGATATTTTGGTTTCATTTTTTTCATTGGAGCTATAGTGCACTAGAGGGATGAACATCACGAAAACAAAACTCTATAACAGCCATCTTCTAGCTTCAACATTTCAAAAAGAGTTTCCTATGGTTCTGTTAAGGGAATACAAATCACAAGGAATATCTGCACACTAGCTCCCCTTTTTGTCTTGTTTATTAGAATTGTACTATAGGTAACTCTGACGTCTCGAGCATCAATCTTCATCAGACTACATCAGATCTCATCAGACCTTAAGGGAATAACCTGATACCTTAAATGGACTGATTAATGTGGCCAACTCATTCCCATAGGCTTTTAGGTAGGCTAGATCCAATCCCATTTAAGTGCAGGCTATATGGTTTGTTTGTAGTAGGCTACTTGAGCATGACCTAACCTATAAGTGCTGCATATAGAGTAAAAAATAATTTGTTAAATGTTTGTGTTATGCCACATGATACATTGTTTAAATAAATTATACCAACCATTTAAGCTGTCCATAATGACTCATCTTGAATATCAAAGCACTGGCCTTGTTTGACATGTTAAGCAAACCTTTATACAAATTCCAATGACCTGTTTTTCAATTATTATATTATTAAATTCAAGATTAAAGCCCAATTTGGAGGCTGTTTTTATTTTTGTACAAAATGTCATATTTTTCTAAGTAGGCTTAGACTAGCCTATACAAAAATAACATTTGACATCCCTACAAAACCCGAAAAAGTGTTATGTGGAATGTGGACAACATTTTTTAAAATCCTGAAAAATGTTAGAATTATGTGGAATGTGGACGTTGTTTAATTGTAATTAGTAGATTTGGCAGTGTGAGAGTGTGGCCCAGGTCGAAGTCCTCAGGGAGATTGACCCGGACCTCCATGGACAGCCTATCTAAAAACTACTGGCCCCCGGATACGTGTGTCGCTGCGTGAAAGCCGCTACTGTCTCTTTAAATTTACCCAGGAGCCCCTTAAGGAGCCCCAGGGGCCCCTAGCTCGGCTCCCCACCCTGAAGACAAGCTGAGTCTCAAAATACGTCCAGGAGGCCGTTACAAAACCGACCGACCAAAATTTGACAGGCCCGTTCGGCGATTCCTCACATGGATTTATGACCGACACAGTGTGGTATCGATGCATAAAAAGTTAAGTTGACTCGCGCACTGAGGGGCACCGCACCGCACAACACTGCACTTACAGGAATGGGTGCGTGCGTGTTTCAGATAGCTCACTAAAGCGCCTGCCGAATGACTCTAAAAACACCTCCGTCCGTGGCACTGCTACAGAGACGACGTAGGAACCTCTTTATACACAACGACGTTACATAGGTATGGAAAAACAGGAACCGAAGGAGCCCGAGGTCCAACCGTGCGCTGAGCAGACAGATTGCCTCTCATTAATAATAAGCGGCGAGGAGGAGACGATAGAAGACCAGACGGACTTTGGAGTTCCTTTGGGAGGTAAAGATTGAATCTTTAACATTTGGATTTCACCCTTTCGCCTGGTCTCCGACCTCAGTCGGTGTTAATCCGTGTGACGGACAATACAGTTGGGCAGCATGGCCCCTCGTTCCACGGGCTCCACTATAAACAAAGGCATAATACCATGCTGGCTGCGTACTGTGATGCGCAGTCGCCACCCAGTGGAAAGCAGCAGTGCATCAAATGGAGTCGCCGCCCCCCCGCGTTGAGAGCTTGTGGTGCTTTGCGGAAATGAACAACTCCGTGTGTGACTGTAGCCACCCCTGAGTGAAATACACACATTATCGCCACAGATCACAGATATTTTACCAACCGTTGCGCAAATAGCACTAATTTGAACTGAAACCGATAACCAGACGAGCTTTCTGTCAATGCTTTATGTAAAGGGGTGTAATATAATTTGGGAAAACCTATGCTAGGGTAGAATGGAAACATTAGGCTACGTTAATCTAATAAACGTAATGTTTCCATTCTATTCTATTCTTCCATAAAAAGCCATGTTTCAGTCGGATTTTAAAATAGCTTCATGTAGGCTAGGTGTGCAGTCACACATGATTCACTACATTTGATGAAGGGAGGAATCAACATCTCCCCCCTTTCCCTTGTTCTGTGTTTAGGTGAGGATGGCATCACTAACGGCCACAGTCGAGAGGAGGAGGAAGAGGAGACAGGGATCCCCTCAGGTTCAGCGCACACCTCCTACTGGAGTGTCAGCGAAGACCCCGATGCCCCTTTCCTCCTGTCCCCCATGCCTGGCCCCTCTCAGCTCAGATCCACCCCACCATCACCGTTGGCCTCGCCGCCGCTGCCGCCTCCGGCCCGACCCGAACGGGCCTCGCGTCCAGGCCTGAGCCGCATCCCAGGCCGCGACCACCGGCGCTACTACCACGAGTACTGGCGCAGCGAGTACCTGATGGACTTCGACCCGCGGCGGCACGGCATGATCTGCATGGTGTGCGGCAGCTCGTTGGCCACGCTCAAGCTGAGCACCATCAAGCGACACATCCGGCAGAAGCACCCGGACTCGCTGCTCTGGAGCGCCGCCGACAAGGAGCTCATCCGGCAGGGCTGGGAGAGCCACCTTGGCCTGGAGGCCAGACAGAGGCCGTTCGGATCGGGTGGAGGAGGGAGAGATGGAGGAGAAGAAGATGAAGATGGAGATGGAGGAGAAGGGGCAGTGACAATAGCAGCGGCTGAGGAGATGCTGGACTGTGCCCGGCGCTCGACAGGTTTGTGTGTGTATGTGTGTGTGTGTGGGGGGGATTTAGCAGACACTTTTGTCCAAAGCCAAAGGGATGCGTATTGAACTGGTGCAAGCTGTTTTTTCAGGTGGCAAGACTACCAATTGTTCCAACAGTGCTTGAAGTGTGTAAGAACTGAATAGGGCGTGTCCCACTTTTTGATCTTATGAAGACATCTTACAGACTTGCAATATCAGAGGGACTGGCTTTTTAAAATATAAATGAAGGAATTCCAACAAGTGACGCTTACCCATCCATATCTGTCCATGTTTTTCTCCCCAGGTAAACCTGTTGTTTTGACCCCCAAACGGACGCCGCCGTCAGGCAACAGCAGCTGCAGTGCGGTGGCCCCTGCCTCTCCCCCTTCCTCCGGCCCAGTCAGCGAGGACTTCCAGATGCCCTCGGCCCAGACGCTGGAGCGCTACCTGAACGACTCGCTGCACGCCTGGTTCCGGCAGGAGTTCCTGATGGAGTACCAGGCGGAGGCGGGCCGGCTGGTGTGCATGGTGTGCGGCAGCGCGCTGCCCTCGCTCCACCTGGAGCACATCAAGAGCCACGTGCTGGAGCTCCACCCCAACTCACTGGTGTACAGCTCTGAAGAGAAGCACTGCATCCTGCAGAGCTGGGCACAGACCCACGGTGAGCAAGGCTCTCTCTCTCTGAGTGTGTGTGAGTGTGTGTGTGTGTGTGTGTGTGTGTGTGTGTGTGTGTATTTTCATCTCTGTGTGTGAATCAGTGAGTGTGTCTCTGAAGGTTAGTGTGAGTTTATGTTTGTAAGCTTAGAGGATAAGGTGTGCTAGGGGTTCCAGGACTACTGATGAAGTTTTTCATAATAGTTGTTGACTAGTCGTGGTGTACTGGGTCCAGTAGTGCTGTCTCTGCTTTACTGCTAGGAATGTCTAGCCCATTTAGCCTTTATGTCATTTTGTCCACAACTAGTTGACTGCTGTCTACAGGGCCAACTAGTGATTTTAATAGTCAACTAGTTGATTAAATCCCTGGTATGCGACTGTGCCTACCTGTGTGTGTGTGTTTTTGTGTGTGTGCGTAAGACTGGGTTATACACTGTCCCACACTGTTTTTTTGGTGTACTGTATACATGGCAGTGTGTTTAAGATTGTTCCGGAGACCATTTGTTGAGTGGCTTGTATGTCTCTTTCTTCCCGCTGCTCTTGTTCTGTACATTTTGGCCCTCTCTCCATCCTCTTAACATCGCCCTCACACTCCCATCAGAATCGCAGTCCAGCCCACTGCCAGATTTTTTCAAGATAGAGTCCGACGCCAAAGACCCCACCGACTCCACTCCCCCTGTAGACCCGGCCGGCGGCTGCATGGACTTCCTCCCGCAGAGCGTCGACGTCAGCGGTGTCCTCCTCACCCCCATCCCCGCCGACACGACGCCTCACGAGGTGGACAACAACAACAACAACAACAGCGGCAGCAGCAGCAGCCACAACAGCAACAGCAACATGTCCTCCCCATCTCCCTCTCTCCCTCCACCACCTCCACCTCCAGTTCCACCTCCGCCTCCGCCCCTGCACCACCCCCCTCTGCGCCCCCCGGCCCGGAAGCGGCGCCTGCGAGACGGGTTTCCGTGGCGCCTGCGGCTGGACTACATGGTGGCGTATGGGCCGCAGGGCGCCGGCTGCTACTGCATGGTGTGCTGGCAGGAGCTGCCCGCCGCCAAGGTCAGCGGCTTCCGCCAGCACATCCAGGAGAGCCACCCGGAGACCACACGCCTGAGCCGCCGCGAGAGGGAGCAGGTGGCTGATGCCTGGGTGCGTGACGCACCCTCGGGAGGGTCGAGGGGAGACGGGACAGGTGAGGGGAACTTCTGGGGGGGGGGGAATAGAATGTTTAGGTTAGCTCCAGCTAGCGCTAACACTGTGCACTTGCTTGTAAGAGAGTACAAGGAGAAGAGGCCTTTCAGTTTTACAAAAATTTTATGAATGAGAATGCCTTAACCTCCATATACCTCCATATGACTGGAATTCAGTACAGCACCATGGAGTTTGTTTAAATTTGTAGAACAGTAGTATGGCAGTCTTGTAAGTCTTGTAAGTCTTCTAAGGCTCTATTCTATTGTGTTTCTAGTTTATATGTGAGCTCTCACCCATAGAGTTTGTCTTGCCCTGTTATCCCAAATATTTCCTCACTGCCCTTCTCTACTGACTATGTCCATAGCTGGGACTCCGGGAGACATCATCACCTTGCCCATATCAGATGGACTGGACAGCCAGACATCTCCCAAGAAGAGCAGTGGACAGACCAAATCAAAGCATCAGGACACCATCAGCTCTAAGGGCTCTGCCAAAAACGGGCCTGCGTCCAGTGACCCGGCTCTGGCGTCATCCTCGGGGCGTCACCACGGCCACTATCCAGGCAAAGACCAGCGGCGGAACTACCAGTCGCGCTGGCGCACCGAGTACCTGATGGACTACGACGGCCGGCGGCACGGGCTCATCTGCATGGTGTGCGGCGCCACGCTGGCCACGCTCAAGGTGAGCACCATCAAGCGCCACATCCAGCAGGTACACCCGGCCTCGCTGGCCTACGGGCCGGACGAGCGACAGCGCGCCCTGCAGGCCTACGGCCACACCGCGGCGCCGACGCTGCACTACGCGCATAACGACGCCGCCGATGACGACTGCTTCTCTGCTCAGGACCACGAGGCCGCATCGGGCCTTTTTGTCACTTAACCCCCGGGGGGAAAAAGAGAGAGAAGGGGGGGGGGGAGGAGGAGGAGAATGTGTTTACACTGAGGACGATAGGTTTTATTCTCGCGGTTTCTCTCTTTCTTTCACTTTTTTCCTCCTTGCGTGTAGATGTATGACTGTAGCTTGTGGCCAGTGATGTTTGGCTCATCACTGAATGAAAAGAAAGAAAGAACGATAGAAAAAAGGGGAGGATGTGTGTTGCTCTGGTGCTCCTTCACACTCTCTCCTCTTTCACTTTGACTTTGTCCTTTTGTTTTCTCTTGTTTTCTCAGGAAATGGGAATGAAAGGCTGATATTTTCAAGGCTGTTGCAAAATGCTTTAGTGATATTTTTTTTTCTGTAGAGCACTTTTTTACCCCCTTAACACATGCACGTTACAAAGGAGCAATTGTGAACGGAAACTTCACGTGATAAATACCACTTAAATTACTGATACATACAGCCTCATGTATGATCTTGTGATCCTTCAAAGGAGATCTTATTTGTAAATGTGCTGTTTGGTCAACTCTTTCCTTCCCCAACTAACTGAACTAAACTTAAGAAAATTTTGCATGAAAGTGGCATTGGACAACCACGTCTACTTAAAAAATAATACTTTTCTGTTAGGAAATTTTTTTGATTTGGACTGCACTTTCTTATTATCCTCAGCGTAAAGAAAATTACACTGAGGGAAAAAAAAAAAAAACGTTCCATGCTTTGGACATATAGGTATGATTTTTTTTACAAGCACTTTTATGCAATGCTATTTGTACACCAACAAGGTTTGTAGAAAAAAATGCCCTTTTTGTACGGACACTCAGTGGAGAGTGTGTGTGTGTGAGTGTGTATGTATGTGGATACAAAGATTACACTACATATTCCATTTTGCATGGAGGTCATTGGTCATGCATGGTTTATGGAAAGCATGTTTCTTATCTGTCAGAGCCAAGGTTGCCTGGGGCTGGTCTCTAAAGCTGGCATCCAAGGTGGCACTAAACAGCACACACATGCCTTCATGAAGGTGATCATCTGTGTGAATGCATTGGCTAAATTATGGACTATAAAACATGTTTCTTTCTTCCTTGTGTTGTTTCACATTCCATGCAGTCCATATATGGAGGACCTTGAGAGGGCAGAACAGTTTGGAATAGGTCCGTGAGTTGTAATGACCTCCCGCTCATGCCAAATTGTTTCGGATCTGAAGAATGTGACCTATGTCTTAAGACACTGGTTAATGGGTCGTTTGGGCCCCTTGAAGAGCTAAGGTAGCCATTCCGTTTTACAGGTATTGGTTAAGCACACCGGTAACATCTCATTTGTGGCTTGATTCCACCGTACTGTATCTGTATCTGAGAGTTATGACTTGTGGAAGTGTCTCTTGGTCAATTTCCCTGGTCTGAGTGCACTTCAGGTGACTACACTGGCTGCAGGTTACTCACGGCTCAAAGATGACCACAGATAAGAGGGAGCTGGAGAGTCAAGGTTTCCAGAAATTCCTAAGAGGGCTTTTGGAGGCAGAGCAGCTAAACAGCACAGCCTGAAGCCCCAAGGTGGAACACAGAACTCCAGCAGGGCCGATCCAATCAAGATTTTAGATCTCCACAACGTTGTATTTGTACAGTACCATTCCAAAACCGAATCCTTTGTGTCAGATTATTTAGCCTATGTCAAAGTTTCATGAAGCTATTGTAGAATTCTGGGGTATTCTCACTGTATTCTGATGTGTCCATATGTTACTTCTGTGTGTAGTGTATAACGGACAGAGGTCCATACCATTGTATAAAACCTTGTTTAGTACCAAAAGCCTGACCAGATGTGGACACTAAGGGAGGCTTAGGCCTATATCACAAGCACATAGGCTTTGCCATGTTGGTCCGCGACCGACAAGGTTATATACAATGGACCTCTCCCCACAGGAGTAACATATGAACACATCAGAATACAGTGAGAATACTCCAGAGTTCTACACTATGAAGCTTACCGCTCTCAGTGAGTTGTGCTGTATGTGTGAAAGGTCACCTCCTGGTCTGTGACAGCTTCTTAATTGAAAGGGGGCAGCTGATTACATTGATGGCTTTGACAGCTGGAAACATTTTTCACTGACTGAACAAGGGCAAAGCTTTTTCATATCTAGAAAAAGTGACACGTTATCTCAAAGGGTGTTTTCGACCATGATAATCGTTTATGGACTTCAACTGAACTTGTAATTAATTTGTTCCAAGTGTCCACAGCACGTTTCTGTAAAGGCTGTGAGGCATTAGCTTTGGCCAAATGCACAAACTGCACAGAGAATGTGTGAATAGAACACATTGCATTGCCAGTTTGTAGGTCCTAAACATATGCTTACAATGGGTCCCTGAAGAAAAATAACACTGTACATTTTATATGGAGGGTCCCGGAGGAATGTCATAAGCAAACAGGGGAATCCAAACAAAATGGTTTACTGAATTAATATATATGGCAAGAGAGGCACACCAGACTTCATCTTTGGTAGGAATAGAAATGGCATTTTGTTATGTTCTTATTTTCCCTTGCTTTTCACACTTTTGTGACATCACATCTGTATCCCTGGTGAGGAGGGCTGGATGTTTTTGCTACATGCTTTCTGAGTATCTGCCTGACCTTGTAATAAAAACATGGACAAAATTGGAATGTTGGTGGGGTTCTTTTAAAAGACAACTGGACACAAAGGATGTCTTCTGATGTACTTTTTATTAATTCCACTTTGACATCAGCACAGGGACCACATAGATCTGTTTCCTCTGTTTGCAACTTTGTTTTTTTTCTCCAAAGCACCCACAAACAAACTAAACCTGCAGCTAACAAACAGAGTCTTAGGTGTTAATTAACACATCTAGTTATCAAGAGAAAGTCAAAAGCAAAACAAAAAAGGAAGAAAAATTCCTGACCAGAAATAAAATGACTTCCAACTCCCATCAACCCTCCCTTCCCAAGAAGAAAAAACAAAATAAAAAGATCAAGGTGGAAACATGCACTGAAACTACAGAATTAAGTCAAAAATTGTCATAGTGTAGTTCTTCCTGAACTCTTAACACTAAAGGAGAATAGAACAGCAACTAAGGCATGGTATCTACAGAGGAGTAGGTTTGTGTAGTCTACTGATAAAGAAAAAAAAACAGACAGCATTGCATTTGTCAGTCATGACTGAAGAGATACCTATGAAACCCTATTTGCTGGAACGTAGCCTATTCACCAAAAAGCACCGCACCCATGCTTCAGCCGCCAAACACACGTTCATTTAAGCATGTCAGTCCAGCGGAAAACAAGGACACCGTGGTTTTTAGACATAGGATACTTTCAACTGTAGGTGAGTGTGTATGCGTTTGCGAAGAGCATGTACGTATGTATTAAGTGCGCATGTACAAGAATGCAACTGAGGCGTGCATGGTGAATACTCAACAAGAACTCCTACGACGACTACACATCCAATATTGTGATTTGAAAAAAACAGCCTTTATAAGGAGGACAATGAATACAGGAGCAGAGTGTCTTGGCAGGGAACAGCAGAAGAGCATGTTACCTGGTAAAACCTTCTGATCCCACCAAGACACTAAGAGCTGCATGCACAAGATGGAATGTACTATAAATATTGCAGGGAAGACACATTCAGCAGGAGACAGACTTCTGTGTAGTAGTAGTAGTAGTAATAGTAATAATAATAGCAGTAATAGTTAATGCATTGAGAGGCAATCTGAGAACCATTATAACAAAACTGAAATACAGTAAATGCATATTTGAAACAGATTCCATATATTATCTACAGATGTCTTGCAGAGATGCAAATCATGTGCCGAGAACAAAACCCTGTTTACTTATTTCAAGGGGGATGGAGATGTTGGCAAATATACACAACAGAACACACACCAGGAAAAAAAAAACCTATATAAACATCCCACCCTTCCCAATTTCTTCATCTTAATATCCCTTAGAAATACAAAGAAAACAAAAAGCTACAAGGCCCTTGAAGATGAGTAGCCCTGTCAGACAAAATGCTTTACATTTTGCATAACGAAATGAAGGTGAAAACAAGCCTCACTGAGCATATCAATTACTTTAAACAGTGTGACGCGCAGGTGGTTGCCGATACTAAAACAGATCAGATCAGTGGGTCCGTTCTAGAGCCAGTGGCTTACAAGGAGAGTATTTCGCAGGACTTTACACTGAAATAACCTGGAGAGCGGGGCATGGATGCACGTTCATCTTAACGTCCTGCGGCCTGGCATTTCAAACATGGTCGTCAGGGAAAGTGTGGCAAGGCCATGGCAAGCGAATATACTGTAGATCACCCCCCTTAGTGACAGACACGCTCACCAACACCCTGGAGGTCAAAGATCAACACAGGTCATGACCTTGGCGGTCTGAAGCCTTGAGACGGGAGAAAGGCTAAGCTTTTTCACAATGACACAAAACAGTGAATCAAAGCAGTCAGTCTAACCAGTGATAGCAATAATATCAACTGTGATAATAATTAGTATAGTATCAGCAGTAATGATAAGTAGAAGAATAGTATAGTAAATCCACATTATGAACGCAACAGTGACACTGAGATGTAACAGAAATTAGCACGCTTGCCATAAGGGGATTATTTGTTATATAAAAAGCGACACCTTACTCCTTTACGGCAGACAGTCTGTTGCCTTGACTTATTATATACACATGACGCTCCAAGAAGCAACGAGGTGAACTAGACCAAAAGTAACACAGCTGGAACACTGCTTCAAACCTCTTTATTCCACCTGTCTGGGCGAAGCAGACACATCTTCAGTGCATTGCAGATCATATAAAAACATAAGTGCCTTAAGGTGAACAGAACACAAATGATAAGGTGAGTGACAGGCTAGACAGCCAATCAATAACAGAGAAGTCCCAGAGATATCCAACCAAAAACGTTGAGGAGTTTATCATCTAAAACACTATGTTTTTTTCCTCACTCAAATGCATGGAGACTGGGCAGAAAAAAAAGAAATTAATGAACATATATAAAAAAGCCTTTTCTCATTTTTTAAATAACCTTTTCAGTTTTATTTTAAGCAAAATGTTGTGTTTCAATTACAGACATTGGCTTGTACAACACCAACCCTTATCCTTGATCTTTCAACAGCCAATCACCGCCTCCAACATCACCACCTGACACCCTGCCACTGCAACACCAGCTCGTAGATTCAGTCTAGTTCACCAACCCTGGGCCATTTCGGAGCGCCGATACAAAAGACACAAACAAAAACACACAACAACAAAATGTATCCAGTTACAGAGTAACATCCCTTCCTCCTCTACGTCCTGTGCTCTTGGTGACACCACTGGGCTGCCACTGTAGCTTCCCTATAGCGCGGAGAGTTAAGCCTGCGCTGCGCGGTTAATAGTGAATACGGAGAAGCTCGTAAAGATTTCTTGTTGCGTTTGTCCACACTAGCTGGTTCAGGGCAGGGAGGGAGGCGAGGGGGGAACTGTTGGACAGTGTGGATGTGTGGGGAGGGGGACAAAGGGTTAGATTGGGGATCACTGGGATGAGGATGAGGGTCTAACATGACAGGAGGACGAGGGTGGTGGTGGTGGTGATGAGACGATCCAATAAAGCAGGATCATTCCGTTTTGCCTCGCTTCATTGATGCAGGAAGTTTCTCTTGTAACCTGCAGAAAGACAGAAAGAAATTAAGAAAGAAAGAAGGAAGGAAAGAAAGAAAGAAAGAAAGAAAGGAGAAGAAAAGAGATATTATAATGGTGTCAATCTAGCTATGGCTACTGCCCATCAGGTGGCGATATCATTCCACTTTTTTTACATCTCATTTTAAAATGACTCATGTCTCACACTCTCTCACTCCGACACACACACACACACACACGCACACATGCACACACGCACACACACGCACACACGCACACACACGCACACGCACACGCACACACGCACACACGCACACAAATGAGTCTTACTTGGCCATCGTGGTGTTGATTTGAGTACGTGCGATGTCCACATATTTATCGATCTGGGTCTGTGAGTGAAGAAAAGGAAGGGACACATCAGGACAGTTGGATTCACTTTCTGCTGATCATTTTAGAGCTCACATTTCTCACTGCATGAGAAGTCCAATGGTCTGGGATTTCAGACCAGATGTGAAACAGTGAAGCAGTTCAAGGAAGTCTGAAATCTCTCACTTGACCTCAGGCCCACATCAAGGCAGCAACACAGCAAAAACTACACTGACTTCCAAAAAACTGGGCTTTCATGATCTAGCACAGCACAACCTTGTGTGTGTGTACATACAGTATGTCTGCATGCAAGACTGATGGCATGCGTCTTTTTACATGAACTTGAAGCCCATTAAGGCTTATGACCTTGAAGTTGAATTCACACAAATGACATAATGTAGCCTGATAGACATCATAAGCCATTTTTACAGCAGTAACGGCTCTTTTGACTTTGCATAATTGATGACCACGTCCCATAAAGATGATGTCAGAGTGGAGAAAACGTGTCATAACCTGCACCCCCACCACCTTCCTGCTCTGTGTGGTATGTGAGCCGCTCTGCTGCTCTTAAGGTTACATGATGACTTAGGGAATGACTCAACACACTCAGCAGACTGGGTAGCTAACAGTCAGGGTGGATTTGTCTGCATTTTACAGAAAAACAGAAAAGAACTGAGTGCAAAGTCCAACCAGGAAATAGTCCTCATGAGTCACTTCCTCAATGTACTTCCTTTTAAATTTGAGATGGTCAACTGGAAGGGAACCAATGCAGGACCTCATATTGTAGTAGAGACCTAACTGGTTCCTGATGCCTACAGTACCAACGCTTTGGCACCCCTGGACACATGGCACACATTTCTGTCTTTTAAGTTCAAGAAATAAGAGGCAGCATTGAGGAAAAGCTCAATTGTCCGCATAATTTTGCTGCAGAGGTTGTATGTGTACATTTTGACTTTAAAATATTGAGGCTTCATGATTTTTTGGTCTTTTGCCTGGGGCTGCATAACTGAATAACGGTCAAAGGTTCTTTAACATGCTGTGCATTTCAAGTCTGACACGCTTTGAAATCTCACCTTGTTCTTCTCGTACACCAGAGGCAAGGTGAAGATCAGGATGTCAGCTAAAGAGAGAGAAAAGGGGAAAATCATTCATATTGTAATGCAGTAGGTAACACCAGATTTGTGCTGTTGCTGTGAGTTGTTTGGACTGTTCCACAACGATCAGGAGGTTTTGGTATGCCTGGTATGGCTGATGCACTGATTTGGCCCTTACCAAGGATGAGGATGGTGATTCCATTGAAGACGGCGCCCACATAGGTCAACAGCCACATGGCAACAGCCAACTGTAGAGAAAACACACAAACTAGAGTAAGAATGGGTATTTGTGTGTGTGTGTGTGTGTGTGGGATAAGTCTCTTACTATGCCTAATCTGATTGCATAGTGTTCATTACGGCAGCCATGGCTTCTTAAGCAGGCCTGGAGGGCAGCCAGGTCTAGCACAGTGCATGCGAGGTTGAAGGAGGATTGCTGTTGTAAAAGGCATTGATGGAACACACACAGGCCTTCTCTCTGCATGTGGACTCGTCACTTAGAGACTGCGTACCATAGTCTCCATCCTCTGCAGCCCATCTTATTCACTACCCCCCCTTCTCTCTCTCTTATAGCGTTCTCTATCTCTCTCTCCCCTTCTCTCTTTCTTGTAGCGTTCTCTATCTATCTCCCCTTCTCTCTCAGGCGTTCGCTCTCTCTCTCTCTCCTCCCTCCCTCCCGAGCATCCCATTCTGGGTCAGGCCGCGTGCTGTAATCCTCAGACTATGAGAGTGTATCACCACTGCTGCTGCTGCTGTTGTTGTTGCTACTCCTGCCCCTGCTACTCAGTGAGGTCAAACATGACGACCACCACACACACACACACACACACACACACACACACGTCAGAGCCCTGTGATTAGGCCTCAGGTCAGGCGTGTGTGATGTCGCTCCACCTGACACTCTTAAGGCCGAGGGGAGATGCCACGGACACAGAGAGTGCTAGTGGACGTCCCGCCCTCACTTTTTTACTTTCATCCTCACTTTTTACCGCATCCCTCTCTCTTTCTCTCACCCTCTGTTCATCTCCCCCTCCTTTCCTGTTTCACCATCACTCTCTTCATCTCTTCATCTCTGCAGCAATCTCCCCAGTTTGCCTCACTCTTCCTTCTCCTTTTCTCTCTCCTTTACTCTCTGTACAGACATTCCCTCTCCCCTTGTCTTTGGCCTGTCTCTCTATCCCTCTCTCTCTCTCTCTCTCTATCCCCCCCCTCTCTCTCTATCCCTCTCTCTCTCGCTCTCTCTCTTCTGGCCTATGTGTGTGTTAAAAATAGATGGCACAGCAGCAGAGACCAGGGAGAGGAGGAAGGAAGGAGGAAGGGGCGGGGCCACATCGAAAGAATGGGAGGAGGAAGAAGAGGAGTGAGAAGATACCAGTCGACCAAGGGACATGATGAATAATTCATTGTGGCACACACACACACACACACACACACACACACACACACACACACACACACGACAAACAAACACAGACACACACACAGACGACAAACAAACAAAGCTTGAACTTCAGAACCAGACCAAAAAAAATTACATTTGTAATGTAACCTTCCAGCTTTTCTGTTGTCTATTCCTTACATAGAGTTCAATATAAAAACACCCACACACACAAAACAACAAGCGCACACACACACCTTGAGAGAGTCCACCAGGTCCTCGACCAGGAAGAGCCGGCTCATCTGTTTAAGGGCGCGGTTGACGTAAGTCAGGCACTGGTCCACATGCTTACGGAAGGTCTCAGGGGGAACACTGACGTCCTTCTCCATGAAGGCTCTGTCATGTGTACACACACACAAACACACACACACACACACAATACACAACATATGTGTGTTATACCAAAGAAGCAATACACAACATATGTGTTATATACCACTGAAGCAATGATGGCCTGCATAACGCTGCTAACATGACATGCTTAGGAAACTCCCTGTGGTAAAGATGACCTCCTTCCGGTGGTCTGCTCACGAACCACACAAACTACATTACCCACACTGCCCCTGGCCACATCACATTCCAGTCTCCCACTGGGATGATGACATGACATTGAGATGGGATGGCTAGACCTCTCAATCAGGATATTGATTTCTCTTTTACATTGACACAGAAAAAGGGGTGACCCACATAGGAGTGGGGGTGTCTTCTGCACCCGTGGTCTTTCTGTTGTCTAGACTATTCTACCATTGCATAGAGCCCAAGAACTAGTAGAAAAAGGAATAATGAAATAAACACAATCACATTATTTGATATATTTTGGATAGGAATACATCAAAGGTGCAATAAGTAAAGAAATAAACAACACAGCCCGGGATGCATGAAGGACTGATATGCAGTTCAGGGGATGAACATCGCTAGCTCTCTTTCCCATAATTGCCAGTGCAAATATACACATGACACTCACTCAGTCTCATACAAAAGGTTCCCTGTTCCATTTCAGCATCTCCCTTTCCTTCTAAGGACATGAAGGTGAAAGGTGAAAGGTGAAAGGTGAGGGGGAAGTGTTCTGCCCTGCTGCTCCTTAACTAGAGACTCATGCTTATGATACAGTTACATCTTATGCTCCAACTGCATGAGGTTGCATATTACTAGGTCACAGCTGCAATATCACATTACAATTGTGTGTGTGTGTGTGTGTGTGTGTGTGTGTGTGTGTGTGTGTGTGTGTGTGTTCGTTCCTCACTTGAAGGGGTGTCCATCGCCGGACTTCTGCACAGCCTGCACGACGGACTTGTAGATGCGGAAGCTGATGGTGACGCAGAGCAGGGCGAGCAGGATGTAGGAGACCACGCTGACGATGCTGAACGCCGCCAGCGAGAGCAGCAGCAGCATGGACACGCCGAACACCACGCCCGACTTCTTGGGGTCGCGCCAGTACACCAGGTCTTTCACTGCACAGGTACAGGGCAGGACAATGGAGGTGTGTGTGTGTGTGTGTGTGTGTGTGTGTGTGTGTGTGTGTGTGTGTGTGTTTGGAGTAATGTAATGTATGTGAGGGAGAGAGATGTGTGTGTATGCGGGTTTGTGTGAAGTGTGAGAGTGAGTGTGTGTGTGTGTGTGTGTGTATGATTGTGTGGATCAGGAGCATTTTTACATGTGATTGTGTGTTTACACATCAGGAACATGGGTCACGATATGTGGAACAACGTGCGTGTTGTTTGTGTATTTGGTTGAGTGCAAATGTGTGTATATGTATGTCCCACGGAGTGGTGGAGGAGGAGGAGAGAAGAGAAGAGTGGAAATGAGAGAGGGAAGAGTGGAGTAAGAGGAGGAGGGGAGAGAAAGAGAAATACTTTTAATAACCACAGTAACACTGACAAAAACCGGCTTGCCATTTCTTCACTTGTCCATACATGGCCTCTCCAAAGGTGGGTAGTTATTTACCCTCTGGCTATTTCAGTCCCAACATTCAAGACTTTTATGGACCATGTGTGTGCGTGTAAGTGTGCATGAGTGCAAGTGTGTGTGTGTGTGTGTGTGTGTGTATGCATGCCTGCCTGCATGTGTGGCCATGGTCACACATGCAGAAATGATGGTTTCTGTGTACCGTGCTGGATATGTTGTTATATAACACCCTAAGAGCCTGCTACTAAATGGCTTCTGCTGCTGCATGAGAGGAGCCTTTGAAAGAGGGAAAGAGAACGTAGAGAGTAGAGAGAATGAGCGTGTGTGTGTGTGTGTGAGTGAGAGAGAGAGAAAGTGAGTCAGTGTGTGTGTGTGTGTGTGTGTGAGTGTGAGTGTGAGAGAGAGAGAGAAGGCTCCAGGACGAGATGTATACTGCTCTGCACAAGGTTGTGCCCTGAGGGGAGACTGGGGTCCCGTGACTACATAAGTGGGTGTGCTTGTCCACGCTGTGCTGCATTTAAGAGCCTGGCGATGGGGGTCGTGTGTGTGTGTGTGTGTGTAGGCTTACTCTAAAAGGAATGGATAGACCAAGTTATCATATAGCTTATTTAGCATTCTGGTTTGCATGTCATGTGCTGCACTGCTCAACTTTTTTTCAGAGTGCAATGCTAGAGATTTGGAGCAAACTGGGTAAAAGCCCCTGGAGGAAATGCAAACACGGCATGCTCTCTCTCTCTCTCTCTCTCACACACACACACACACACACACCTTTGAATAAAAACACACTCCGCCTGAAATCACAGAGGCATGATTATGCACACACGTGTACCCACACGACTCACACATACACACTAACAAACATACTAAGGCATAAACAGGCCAACAGCTGGCTTAACCCCCTCCAGCGTTAGGGTTTAGTTCTGCCAGGGTGGGAGGTGCCAGGCATCCATCCCAATGGATTACTCCATCCCACCATGACTCACTATACATCACAAGTACGATACATACCACAGCCCGAGCTTAGACTGCACTAGCTGACCTGAGATCAGTGTGTACGGACTGGGCACTGTGTGAGCATCCCCCCACGTGCTCCCCCCCCCCCAGTTCAGTACCGTCAAAACAAGGATGACGTCAACATACGCTGGCGCTAGTTTTGCTCTCTCATTTGTTTGTTTGTTAGAACTAGCATGAGAATAGTCATGAAGTTACATCAGGTTAGATCAGCACGTTGCTGTGGGAGATGAGGAGTGGGGGGTGGGGCGTGTATGTAAAAGGTTGAGACACGACTTCTTAAGATTGTCTTTATGGTCATATTTTGCATTTTTTTTTTAAATACTGTTGGGTTAGGGATGTTGTCATGCCATAATGTAATCTGCATTAATTAACTATAAAACAGATAATGTGCGCACGCAGTGTGTGTGTGTGTGTGTGTGTGTGTGTGTGGTGGGTGGGTGGAGGGGCACTTTATAATCTCCACATATGTCTTACAGCAGAAGGTGTTTTAGCTTTGGAGTGGGGGAAGGGGAGCATGGTAGGGGTCTGTTGTTTTGATAGAATTTTATATATATATATATATATATATATATATATATATATATATATATATATATATATATATATATATATATATATATATATATATATATATATATATATATATATATATAACTGCCTTTACTTCATCGCTGGAAAAAAGGGAACTATAGCTAAATACTTAATAGGTTCCCAAAATCCAGTTTGATGTTGAACATTGTTTGTCAAATTTAACAGTGTTGGCCTGTGTCAAGGTTTAGATAGGACTCATTCTCATGGTTTCAGTTTTGCGTTTGTTTTTCTTTGCTACCCTAAATAGGTTCTCTGAACAAGGAATGGCTATGAGCAAAAATACATATTTTACAAGGCCATTCAGAGTGCAGCCCATTGGAGTACCGTAAACAGAAAAAAAAACGGTGACTGTTCTGTGGGGAAAACACAGAAAAAAAATTGTTTACAAAGGAATGGTCGTGACATAACTCCATGGCCATTGTGGCTGAGCGAGTGCTTGAAAGCGCTCAGAAAGCACACCATTGTTTCCAGCGTCTGGATTCAGATGTGGGGTGGCGAGTGTCCCGGTGGAGCGGAGCGAAGAGTAGAGAGAGAGCATGCATGGGGCTTCCTCACCCACCACTGCAGGGGTCTGAGTCCCTCCCAGCATGCTTTGCTGGTAGCCAGAGGGAGGCAGCCTCGGCTGACAGCCCTCGTTCATTATTGCTCCCCTCCCTGCCTCCTCCCCCCTCCCTCTCTCTCTCCCTCTCTCTCTCTCTCTTGCGTCTACCAGCCCCAAATCCAACAGCGGGTCCCTGTGGCTGCCGAGCCGCAGTGGCCTCTTTTCAGCGCTGCCACTGCACAGCTCTTAAAGGTACAGGCCAGTGTGTGTGTGTGCTTTCATGCATGAGTGTGTTTGTGTGGGAGTGTATTAAAGTCTGAATGAGATTTTGTATTTCATGTATGCATATGCATTTGTGTATACAAAAACAGAGCGAGAGAGAGAGCAAGAGCGAGCGTGTGTGAGTGAGTGAATGTGTGTGTGTGACCTCATTGCATCGCAGAATAACCTGGCAGATTTACTTGCTAATAGCTAAACCCAAACCAAGTCCAAGACTGCAGCTTGGATTATGATGCCAAAAATAAACATTTGGCCATATTCGATTTAAGCATTCTCATGATCTCTCGTGCCTCACAATAAAGGTAAACACAGACTAAACACACACACACACACACACACACACAGTGGATAGACATATATCTTCTCCGACAAATGGCCCAACATGGACTAATCTTAAAAGGCAGAAGATTTCCCTTGAATACCTCTAAGCTGAGGGTGCCCAATTCTCGATGCATTCCCATCAAATCAGACTTCACTTGCAACGCTAATCACAGGGAAGGAGAGTGACGTCCTTCTGATTGGGGGCTGGCATGGCAGTGCAAACAGCTCTGGTGGAAACAAGCGCCAACTGAGCAAGCCACACCCTTGAGAGCAAACCTTTTTTTCCCCCCTTCATGAAGCACTGATTGTGTAACACTTCAGCAGATTTGGAGCATTCAGAGTCAGCATACTGGCTAACATTTCAACAAAGACATTTTAAAAGCCTTGCCAAAGATGTACACAAAATCACTTGAAGGAATCCAATAAGATTCTGGCCTTTTGTTAGTAGCAGAATGTGAGCAAGAAAACAAACAAACGAGTAACTCATCAGGACTTCTACATATTAAAAGTATACTATTGAAATCAGTGCATCACATGCACACTGATAAGACTTCTATCACGAAACATTCCTGAAATAACACATTCAGACTGGGAATCCAGTTAAACATTGTCATTCACTGCCTAACCTCAAGTCTACACTTTCCCCTAGTTTCTGGTTACCGGGGAAACAACCTTTAAATTCAGAGCATGCCCAGTACGAGAGAAGCATGTAGTGTATGCAGGCGTTTTGATGCATGTGTCAGACACAAGGCCTGTACTGTCTGCATACTGCTTCACTCGTAACAGGGTTTGGGTTTCATGTTTGCTCTGCAAGGGTTCAGGATGAGGTGTGGACTGTGGCTCACTTCAAATGCTTCACCATGAGCTGGGAGATGGGTGTGCTGTGCTGTGCCATATCCTTTGGTTGGTGTTAAAATGTGATCAGTAAAATGGAGCCAAGAATAGACTATTTAGGGCGATTTGTTACACTTAGTGCCTGTTAAAATAGAAAATGGGGTGCCATTGTTATTTTTGGAGAAAAGGCATTGTGGGCCTTTAAAACTGAGTGAACTGATGCAAGCTGGGGGAAAAAAACATACTAGTCTAACTGCCTGCAGTGTAGATCGTCACACATTATAAGGAAAAGGATATCTCTGCAATCAAACCATATCCCTCTGTTTCTCAATCAAACCATATCCCTCTTCTGCAATACACAGACAGCAAAATGTGAAATGTCATGTTTCCACTGAAAAAAAGAGAAACCTCTTTAGCCTGGCACAGATGTGTGCTTTAAATGTGAGGTGGCGGTGGAAAGTGGCACCAAGGCAGAAATCTAACACTGGGATGGACTGTGCCCACTGACTTCCAGGCTGTGCAAGAGGACACCATGGGACCATGTTTAGACCCCCTTCCCCCAATCTATGCCTGTTGGTGTCTGCAAACATTTAAGGACACAAGGTAGGATAGGGTCATACAGTGGAGATGAGCGCACAGCATTTCAGGCTCAACTTGGCTACCTATGTTTAGAGTAAAGCCTGCCTACTTCTGCATAATGCAGAGTTCTGAACTATATTTAATCAACTGAACTTTTTAATGGCATTAAGTCAATAAGTTATAAGTAACTGTTCATTAATATTATTATCTAAAAAATACAATATATGACACTGAAACAAATAAGCTAATTAATCATTCAGGTGTCAAGTGTTGGCAAGTCTCTCTCACACATGCGATTTGTGTTATTGTTAGTGTTGCCATCAAACTGGGAACACAGCCCAGGTGGGGAAAGGGTTTGGGAGGGTGAGGTGCACTGCTTGGCTTTCCTTGCGTGGGAGGTTAGCAGGCTGAGAGCCCAGAGGGAAGGAGCGTTACCTGACAGGTGGGTTAGTATTGCTGCCAACACATGCTCAGCGAGGTGGTACGCCTCTGCCACCCAGACATCGATCGCCTCTACCTCTTTGGACAATGGGGTCTCCGACGCATGCCGACTGGCTGGGGAGTCGAAAGTGGGACTCGAGATGACATCGGCATGTGGTTGTGGCTGAGGAGATTTCTTCTCCTGCTCTGAGGTCTTGGACTTGGGTGAGGTCTTGTTGTCTTCTTCGTCTTCCTGACTGCTCCCGAGCTCTTTCAGAGCACGGATGGTGTTATTCTCCTGTTCCAGGTCCATTACTGCAGCTGGAGAGGAAGTGGAGACGGCCTCTGCCTTTGTTGTGTGACTGAGGAGCAGCGGCTCTGGCTCCTCGTCCTCCCGAGACTTCAAGCACTCCCTCATGAATTCCACAAAACTGTCTGTTGCCAAGGAGACAGAGCAGTCGGGCTCGATACTCTCGGGATCACTTGTGTTCTCAGTCGGTGCGACTGGTTCAGCAGTCATGTCCTTTGAGTCTTGGTTTGGTTCAAGGTCCATGCCAGGGAATGAATCTGGCTGGTCACTGTAGTATGAAAAGTCATCTTGAGGATATTCCTGCATGGATGGCTGTTCCTCAACCGGATGGGAGGTGTAGTTATCATCAGCCATCAGAGGGAGGTCACCAGAGTTGGTCACTGTTTTGCTGTCATCATTTCCAACATTGGATATGTTTTGAGAAACCAGTGTCTCAATGTAATTGTCTGAGGAGAAATCTGAAGGTGAAGGCTCTGGAACAGTGTCAAAGTTCAGCTGTCGGTCATCAGAGGACTCATCCAAGCCAGGCAAAGAGTCATCTCCAAAGTGATCTTCATAGGATTGATCGATGAGTGAGCCAGCGTTCAGATCTGGAAGAACATTCGATTTTGAAAGGGTATCTGATGCATAATCATCCTCTGAGATCAATTCAGACTTTGGTTTTTCTTTCTGAGAGAGATCCTGAGCAACAAAGTTATTCAAATGGGAATCAATTACAGGCTCTGTATCCTCTGACAGGTTACCTCTGTGATCTGTAATGTTGACAGACTTCTCTTCTTTTCCCTCAGTAGCAGACTTGATGGCTGACTCTGACAGAGATTCGTTTGGACTGTCTGGCCTCTCAAAGACCACAGCCTTATCATGTGACTCCTCTTTGCTAAGGCCTCTTGAATTTGGAGTGGTCTGCACCACAGTGTCAACATCTCCACTATCTTTGCTGCTGGGGTGCTTGGGAGTTGACTCAACAGATTCTGTTGTGGAAACCTGAGAAGATTCATTAGGCAGTTTGTGGTCTTCAGCTGAGGGTGTGTCTGAGGGTACAGCTTTCTTCTCATCTGAGGTGGGCTCTTGTTCTTTCGTTGGTTCTCTAACTGGGTCTCGCATGACCCTGTAGCGTTCATCCTCTTCCTCTTCTGGCTCATATTCTTCCTCACTTACTACCTGCTCCTCAGTCTCAATAACATTGATAATGGGGACCTGCATGGGCTGCTTCTCCAGTTTGGCTGGCTGCGACTCTTTTTCTACAGAAGGAGCACTATCTTTGCTGCTGGGGTGCTTGGGAGTTGACTCAACAGATTCTGTTGTGGAAACTTTGATGGAAGCACAGGCATCCTCAATCACTGTGTCATCTGACTCGCCAGAACTGTCAATCTCATGGGTCTCAGATGGCTCAGCATCACCCTTCAATGTTGTTTTCGGAACCTTGGCCTGTGGGGGAGATGCAGGTGGGGACGGTGGCGGGGATAGGGGGGGAGAGGGGGACCCAAACCCTGCGGGAGGAGGGGCGGTGGCAGGGGGTGCTGAAATATCAGATTCCTTTGCTGTAGATTGACCAGGAGGACCTTTAGATGCATTATTCTCCTGCTTGTCCCACATGTATGCAGTTGGTAGAAAGTTCAAATCGAATTCAGATTCTTCCTCCATGCTCTCTTGCTTCTCTGGATTGTAATCGTCTTTAAGGTCAGGAGGCTCAATGGGAGTGTCCATAAATGCATCAGGAACTCCAGCAAAAGCCTCAGGAACTCCTGCTGCCAAAATGGCCTCCTCCTTATTCCCTTTTGAAGCACCATCAGTCTCCATAACAGGGACATCTTTTCCATCATCAAGATCTGGATCTTCAGTACCGAAGTTAGGCGCCGGGGGTAGGTGAGCCCGCATCCAGTCTGCGGTGTCCTCGTAGTCAGTTCCTTGCACAGTCTCTCCCAAAACCTCAAAAGGTGATTCTGGGGATTCCTTCTCCTGTGAAGTGGTCTTCTTTTGGAAAGCTGCTGGGGGCGGGGCTTCTGAGGGCGACTTCTCGTAGTGGCGTTCCCTGAAGTGAGGAAAGCCTCCCTCGTTCCTGCTTTCTGGTTCATTCTTCTTCGCGGCAAGAGCCTCCAGTGCCTTGATCCTCTCAGACACGGGGGACATTTTTATCGGCGAGTCCTCTTGTGGAGACGCGAGGTTGGAGTCGGAGGACTCCTTCTTCTCTGGGCCTTTGTGAGAACGGTCAGTGGTTTCATTGCCATAGGAGACCGGTGTAAAGGAGCCCGGCTGAAAGCGAAGTGATGTGGCCACGCCTTCTGAGGGTTTCTCAGAGCCTACCACCACTCTTTTGTCTGCATCCATCATGCGGGTGAAGTGAGCAGGAGAAGAAAAAGGAGGGGTGGGGGGCATATAAAAATCAAAACACTCTAGACTCATGCGGATATGCTAAAGCGAGGGGTCCCAACTAGTTTCCTTTCTTACCTTCATTGGGCTCCATCATTTCAACTAATCTGATGAAGTTTTTGTTAATAATTCATACATTAAACGCAATATTGAGCATCTAAATAGTTTTACCTTCAAGGACCCCAAACTTTAGCAATCGGTCGTCATATACTTGTGTGTTAATACTCACATTCCCAGAAAATAGCAGCGTCTTATTCTTTGCAGCTCAAGCAGTCATGCATTGCATTGCATCTCAAATGGAGTTGTGTATGTGGCATCATCTGCATGCTGCGTTCACACTCATAAGTTGTTGCCATTGATGGGTCAATAGGACAACAGACAAAATCCATTGATATGGTAGTAATGAGGTTGCGGCTAAACAAACAAACAAACTGTGCTGATTAACATACTGTGGTGGCAAAAAACATTTTGTTCTCGCGTTGGTCTAAAAAGCAGTGTGCTCCGTTGCCCTGGTCTTCCCAAGGCAATCAGGGCTACGTGGCTCCAGGGCAATCAAAATAGGAAGCAGACGTTGCTGCATTTCCTGTGATGATGTTCAATAGTTTGAGGAATGAGAGGTATGTGCTCTTATTTCCTGCTCAGAAAAAAACTACTGCTATATCTAATCAGATCTTTTAGAAATTACAAGACACAAAAGAAAGGACTTTGTCAACCTTCATCAGCACAACCAAAAGCCAACCACCAATCACAACCCAATAGTGGAGTAACAGGCCAGACTGCCTCCCTTTGCACAGGGGACAGAGGACTCATCATACAACTTCAAGTGACACAATTGGGACATTGTAATAACAAGCCTGCGGACAGTTAGGGAGAGGAGGAGTGCAAGGGTCACAAGGGATAAATGCACTGTGGTTTAACTACCAGTGACCTTTAATGAGTGGCGATATGCCCTACTATGGCAGTTTGTCTTCTAACTGCCTGTGCCAAAACTGCATTGCATAACTTCCCTGAAGGCCCATTTAACATGTGTCTTCCTATATTATTCTCCAAAACACTGATTCTGACCACAGTAGCTGAATATTTCAGCAGTGAAGTTTGAGCACATCCCTCTGGCATCAATGCATCAACAATGGTCACAAGAATGACTATGACTATTCATAAATTCTCAGACCCTTGGGCTTGTTATGTAATTGTTATAGTTGTTTTCATTTTTATTTATTTAACTAATTTCATGCTATATTCTAAGGCCCTGAATCTGGAGTAAGTCAAAATAAAAATAATATAATAAAAACCCAAAGACATAGATTTCAATAGGGGCTTCCAAAAATAAATATCAGACAGAGCAACTGGCACAGTCACCGCTAAGACAACACAGATAAGCAACCTACTTGGCGCAAACAGCACCACACCAGTGCAACGAAAGTCACAGTGGGCTATATCCCACTGTTACCCCCTCCAAGAACAACCCCCATCACACAGCTGAGGTGACCTTATGAAGAGAGACGGCAGGATCCCCTTCACATGATACACCACAGGGTACCCTGGGCTCACGCCACAAGATGTCCCAAGCAACTGTGCTGACTGACCACCTGACTGCCAACTGCCAAAAAGGTCCTCCCTGTCAGTTCCACTTGTCTGTGTTAACAGACTCTGATTGATCATTGGTAGATAGTTAGTGGCCTAACAGTCCACTTTTTTAATCATCCAGGGGATTAAAGGCTTAACAGATAAAATAGAAGTTTATTTCAGCAGTTCAATGGCAACTGAGCTTTAAGAAACATATTCAATGCCATGCCCAGAGGGGAACAGTGTGTGTCTGTGTGTGGAAATAAATATTTGCTCATGCCTGGTGCCAAGTGTTAACTGATGAGGTTAATCTGACCCTGTAACCCAAACCCCAGGGTGGCACAGGAACGCAAAGCACATCAAATGAGCTGCCCTCTCTCAACCGACTTTGCGATTCAACAAATCAGTAACCATGTCTGCCTTACGTTGGCTGCCCTGGAACTTATTCTCCATTGTTCACACTGGAAGCCACTAGTGGGAATCCACATGTGTGGTGTGGGGATTTTTTGGCTCGATGCTTGAAAACAAATTCCGAAAACAGCTTCCCAGAGCAACAGCTACCATGTCTCTTGGGAATATGAACTGGATGAGACACAGCCAAAAGGCTTTGAATTAACAAACCACTGATGGCTGAGAAATGTTTCCAGCAGTCACAAATAACACTGACACTCACAGTGATCGACAGTCTGCAATAGTAACAGAAATAATTACTCTCAAATTAATCTGAACTCTCCATTGAGTCAAAGCCCAGAGAAAAACAGGATGATAACAATTAAAAGGCTCGCATCAATTTACCCATCAGGCTTTAATAGGCCACTGTATCTAGGCCAAAGTCTCTTCCTCCCCCTAAGATTAACAGGGTGTCACAGGGTGTGTGCCTTCCAACAGGACTCAATAAATCAATAGCTAAACGAGGCTGCCAATCTTCAGTCTGCTGACACTGGAGCCTCTATTCAACATTACGGTAAAATCGAGGGGCAGGTTCCCACAATTGCTCCTGTTACAGGAACATCACATCAATAGCTCAAATGGCAATCTAGAAAGACAAAATGTGCAAGTACTGTGTATGCTAATCTTGCGGCAAGATATTATTGAAACCGGGAAGGCATATGCATTGGGTGCAGCTTTGTGACATCCAATTAAAAGTGCAAACTTGACATCCATGACCTCATAGCCTGACCTTCATACTACTTGCCCTGTATACTTCATTTCCTAAATTCCTACTTCTTCCTGTTACTGCTCACGGAGTGGATAGCACTTGAAATTAGTGGCAAGAATCTTGCCTCCGGCTTTTGGAAAATAAGTTTTCCCTAACAATCAGGATAATGATGTCTAATTCGATGTTGTGGATTTCAACAAAACAGATAAAGAAACTCATAGATAAAAATCTGTACATACATATACAACGCAAACATACATAAAGAAAACATACGGAATGAAAACATAACCAAACGAACAAATGTAAAAAACAAGATCCTATTATCCGGCTTTTAACATGCAAGATGTCTTAACAAGCCAAAAGCAGAGTGGAGAGAGTGAAGCCATAGCTATGGGATGTTTCCCAGAGCTGGTGATCTCACAGCCAATCCCTCCCCAGTGTCGCTCTACCTGTGCTACCAGAGGGGTGGGGAGTAGGCCGAAGCACAGAGTCGTGGTGAGAGAGAGGAGGAGGAGGAGGAGAGGAAGAAGAGCGAGAGAAGGAAGGAGGAGGAAGGGGGGGAGGGGCATCAAGGACAGAGCTCCGGAGGGACATCAACCGGGATCCATTTTTAGGATTGTGCTCTCGCACAAAGTGAACTTGAACTTCTCTGCTTTCTTAAAATAAGGTGGCAATCTAGGGATTATCCTGGGCCTACAAGAAACATTGACCTAAATAATGCACACAGCTGGTAAAGACTGAAATGGATCAAACTGTTGTCATCTTTGGGGACCTTCTGCCTTTTGTGCCTTTAATTGGGCAGTCGTGAGTGTGAACTGAGGGGCCACTGAGGTTCAGATAGAGGTCAACACAGCACAGGTCAGATCAGGAAATGGAAGCATCAAGAGATAAATAATAGAAAAGCTACTGCAACGTTATTACATTCTTATCCACCATTAGGAAATGAGATCCTCTACCACTTAGGCGTTCTGGTAAGCAATAAAGCTTTGTAACTGGGTGTGTGGTAAAGTCTCTGTTCAGTAAATGGCCGTGCTAGAGACAAATAAGAGCTCTGACGAGCCAGATTTTTCCATTAGAGTTCAACATTGCAGAGTTGCTGGTTCATATGGAGAAAAGACTTACCATAATGGTTTCAAGATGTTAGTCCAAAACTGGCACACATTAAAACCATAATTTTCAAGAAATGTTCACAGTGCCTTTGAATTCTTTACTAATCATGCACCATGGGTATTTTAGGGGCATGGAAATCGGGAGGGGGCGGAGAATGAATCAGCATGACGTCCAGTTGGAATCAAGATGCTCTGAATGATTTGGGGGGCGCAGGGTGTGCAGAGCAGGAGTGTGTGTGTATAGGGTGGGTGGGGGTCAAAAATGGCAACCGTCAGTTGCTGGTGAGTACAGAAGGGGCGGCTTGCTTGGTTACATGAAGCATGGCATCACAGGGTCAAAATAAGGGGGAACAGATGGGATCCCACTACAAGGCCCTAGGGGTTATGGTAGCGTGGGGGGGGGGGGGGGGGCTGGGGCTGTCGAGTCAGTGGTCGGGTAGAAAACACAAGGTTGGACACGGCGTCTGTCTTTCACAGCCTGACACGAACCCTCTTTTTTGCACTGGAGCGGAATAGGAGAGGGGCACTCAAGAGAGGGATGGAGAGCATTACAGCAGCAGCCCAGCGAGCGAGAGGAGAGAGAGACAGAGAGCGGGAGAGGAGGGAGAGAGGTGAAGGGATAAGGGAGCAAGGGAGAGAGAGAGAGATAGAGAGAGTTTGTTTTGGTTTATAAAGCAGGCGAGCAGCGTAAGAGAACCATACACTTGCCTTGAGGAGACTGAATGAGAGAAACAGGCGAAGAGGAAAGAAAGGAATCTGAAAAATTAAAAAAGGACAGGAAATGAGCATCCTGAAATTGCAGGAAGGAGGAACCCCCCTCCCCATCCACCCCACTCCAACCCAAATCCATCTTATACTTTATAATGGAGACATTAAGGCTTCCTGTATAGCCGATGTAATATTAAAGTAATTGATACAAGGAAATAAAAGTGGATTAACATAAAAAAAACACAAGCAGATCCATAAAAAGTACCATTTTATCCATGCATATACCCCTATTAGGCTTATTTAATACATCTATAATTCACCTCAATATATACACATAAATAAATAAAGTAGCTCTTAACACTGACCCTTAACATGCAGGACCTTTTCCACCCCATGTGGGTCATTCACAGGAGATATGTGAATTCTCTGACAGCATTACTCTTTCCTAAATAGGCCATTGTGAGACTTTCATTTACAGACAATTCTCAAATACTTTCTCCCTTATTTTCCAAAGTCTTACTCTGCGCATAGCGCCCACACTGCTCTCCCTTGACATGGATTATGTAACCTATTTAGAGAAGACATTTTCTGCCACACTTCAGAATCACATGTGATGTTCTGCGACACAATGTGGGCCTTTGTAGGACTAGGCCTGCCCAAGAGCCAGGAATCTTTATCAAACTGGAGCACGTACCACAAAAATTTTGATTTATCATCATACCACCGCCTTGCACTTGAGATGTGTCTGGGTTTAGCAGGCAAAAGGGCAAAGGCCCAAGTCTTAATAGCAGTGAAAAAACAGGTTTTTCGAGTGCAGCTGCCATTGGGGTTTTGAAAGAAAGTCAAACTGGGCAGGTCACGGAGTGCATGTTTGGGAGTGATTCACAGGATTCCAGACTTACCTGCAGGATTCGGGTTCCACTCGGTACACACCCTGCGGAATTCCTGTGCCACTTACACACCACTGGCCCAGCACGATTCTGTGTGATTTGGAGCCACACACACCCTGCGCCACACCCCTCTGAATAAGCTGACTCTGATCACACACACATTCCAGAGGGGGTGTGTGGATAGTGGGAGCGTGTGAATCTCTTACTCAAAGGACAGATTGATCTGATCAGGAGCATGCTGATGATCCAGAAAGGGAAAGAACAGCATCATGCAGAAATGCAAAATGCCTGACTGGGGATGACTAAGATAAAAACTGATAAAAAAAAACATAAGCCAATGAAAAAATACATTATTAAAATACCTTTGCTTCAAAGTTTTTAATTAGTTCCACTGACAGAAGAGTGGCTTGTCCTTACCCCATTACATTAGCAGCAAGGCAGCATAATGCAGTTGTAGCCTATAGATAGATGTGTCTTTCTGGGGCAGAGGTTGAACGTGGCTCTGCAGATCGTGTTACAGACACCACGGGTCAGCGGCACCATTTCAGGCCACGCGTGTGAGGCTCTACGCTGCACCTATGGGATAGCCCATGCTAGTTTGAGTCCAGGCAACACTAAACCATGGAAGAGGGGTGATGATGGGGCGGGGTGCTTTGGTATCCTTGCCACGCCAGTCACTTCAGTCTCATCCCATGGAAGAGTCGACTCATGATACCCAAAACCTCCCCGAGGGTGACACTGCTGCATCAGCCTCAAACAGTGACCTTAGCAAAAGCATGCTAGCCACCACCACAGAGGACAACGGAGAGAGCCTGAACAATTGAGGGACGTGGAGGACAAGAAGAAAGAGAGAGGGGGAGAGGGAGAGAGAGAAGCAGGGGGAAACCAGAAATGGCCATCATTCTTTGCGAACAATTTTGACAGGAGAACCGAAATCGATATCATTCTACTGCTCTTACCAGAGGGAACCAGATTGATATCAAGAGGGGAGAGAAGTTAATTTTCCATGCACTCAAATGTACTGTCCAAGGTCACTGGCTCACAGAGAACTAGGCTAGCATTTTTAGTGCGCGTGTTAACCACCACCTGTTTTTTCCCCCTCGCCTCCTACACTACAGCCTTACAGTACATCACCAGTCAGTCTTTTCCTGACCTTGAAAATTAAAAACAGGTGCATAACCAGATCAAATGTCCATGTCCTATGAAAATGGACCCAGTGGAAATGAGGGGATGTGAGGTTTTGAAAACAAGGGGGATACAGAGATATTATCAACAAATTAAACTTTTCATAATGACTGAAAAGCATAGTTTAACTGTACAGCTAGCGCTTGTGGTGAAAGGGCATGGATCTGACACAGGTACGGTGTTAAACACAAGCACCTGGACAGAATCATGATCTTTTGAAGTTGTGGTGCTCTGACATGTTTTCCAACACACCATCTTGATTGACACATGAGGGCCCTGAATGAGATAACAATTAGCATCAATTTAGCTTACTTAATCACCAAGGAATGTTCCGGAAACTGCTTGGCCTAGATAAGACTAAAGCAGCTCCTGTGTACGGGCCAAGGTTTTGCAAGGGAAAAAATAATAGAATGTGAGAAATGTATGCATAATTAAAGAGTCATTGATTTAACAAAGGGTTCAACACAAATGTAGTTGTTACTACACAACCACATGTGCGCCATCTGGTATAAAAGGGTTGCCTTGTCCACAGATGGCGCACAGGAAACAAATAGTGCATCCCTAACCTGGCTGATACACATTTTCATAAATACACAGGGATGCACTGATACCGATACTGGCGTCAGATATTGGGCCGATAGTGTGCTCATATCCTTTTACTCACAAAAATTCTCTGATCCCATGTAATTGCACCGTTTCCCCTAAAGCATAGCCTCTACCACGATGCTTTCAAGTCTTGCACTGCTGACTTCAAAACCAGCCAAATGTGTGGGTCTGTGTTAAATCTACACAGCCTAATTCCCTCACACAAATGATTGTCCATTGGATCTGTAGATCACCTTACCTATGCAAATGGCACAGGCCCACACTTTGTTGAGTGCAGCACACTGCACTGGTGTGTGTGTGTTGGTGTGGCTCAGCACTTTACTGTGCTAGTTGGGGGAAAGCAAACAAACACTGTGGACTCTGGAAATCTAAATAGTCATACTCTTTTGGAAAAAAATGCCACTGGTGCATCCTTAAATACAAACCACGCCCTCACCTGAGGACTTATAAACTCTACGGTCTTACAATGACTTAGCAAAGGACTAGAAAAGGGAGAGGTCTTGGTACCAGGACCTTGGTTTACAAATCAGTTGGCACATGCAACCACTTCGAATGTCAACCACACATGACATCAGCATTCTTGGGTGTATAATCAGCACCCATAAGCTCACTGTGGGTATACGCAGACAATGGACAAACAGACTGGGTGGGTCTTCCCAGTGGGAACGCTGCAACTGTCTAGGTGTACTAACAGACAAAGGGACCTCACCACATTATAAATTATTCATGAGGAGGGAAAAGGTTATTTAATAACAGTTGAAATCAAAACAAAATGCATTTCATTTTTCAGAGAGAAATGAGATAAAGAGTTCTTCTTAGGCCTATATTATTTCATTAGCGCCTCCACTTCAGGTGAGGCTTTGGCTCAAAGTATTTATTTGCATGGAGTATGGGACTTCCAACCGGGTTGTTGTCAAAATAGGACTATTTGTTGGGTATAAACCATAGGCTGTATAAAATAAACAGACGGTAAAAACAGACGGCCGACAAAATAAAAGAGGAAGGGTGGGATGCCTCTTGCTAAATAGGACTGATTTAATTTTCCATTTCACCTCATAACAGTACAGGGCACCACACAATATTTACAGAATACGCCCCTCCCTATCCCACGATGAATAGGCAGTTTAAAGATGGCTGCAATATGGGCAACACCGTACTCCTCTTTGTTTTCCAGGCAATAAAACCTGCAAGAGAGATCAGCGAGCACAGTAATTGCATAATCTCCCACTGTTGTTACACCATGTGCGCAGAACGGTGGGAGATTATTTTTCACTTCAGATGTAGGCCTACTCATTCGACGCAAGGAGCGATCGCCACTGTTCAATTTATGTTTCGCACATAGAAATCAGACAACGCGCCTTTAAGAGGTCCTCCCTGTTAACAGTTTCCCAGTTACCAATGTCTGCACTGCAGATTGCCCTCTCCGCAACATGTGGGCAAGCTATTTTATCAGGCCCCAATGAGGTAACAAAAAGATGTCATGGCCCAATTGCTTGTTTTTTTTTATATATAACAAAGCCAAACCGTTCTCAGACGCAACTCTAACAATGCCAGAAATAGCCTACTAGGGCGAGATCAGTATAGATCATTCGCGAAGGACTGTGCGTAATTACGAGATATTCTACCAATAATAGTCAGTTTTTAAATTTACTCCGCCAAGCTCGCATCGCTAAATGAAACGAATGTGCTGGAAGAGACGCAAATGTCGCAGTCCCAATTAGGGTGTCTTTTCTCACAATATTCAGCTGCTGTTGCCCACATTACCAGCGATTTCTAAGACATGCGTGGAGACTAGCAGGTGCGAGCATTCAAAGTGCTCAAAATATGCTGCGTTACCATCCTACATAGAACTCATTTGTATACAGACAACCCTTTGAACAAGACGCAAAACAGGCTAATCTTACTAGTACAGTTGCTAATTTTAAGTTCGACATAACCTGTTTTAGCCCAGGTTAGACACTTGCGTTTCCGTTTGATGAAAGCTATCATCTTACCGGCGAACTTCGAGTCTTTCACGGAGTTCTGTCCGTCGGCGAGTCCCTGTGACGATGATATTTGAGAGGACTGGGTCATTGGATCTGCCATTTTTTCGTATTATCTGCAAAACACTGTCTTACAGTAGTTGGTAACAACGTTGATTCTTGGTTGATGATATCGTCTTCTAAAATAGCTTGACTTTCCTCGTATTTCCCCAAGAGCGGGACGCAGCGTCACCCAGCTCGAGCACCCACACGCACGTATGACTATTGAATCGGTGGTGTGGAAGCGAAGGCGGATACACAGACAAGACACGGTGGAAAAAAAAACTCCCAACATGCAGGGGTTGCTGGGCTAACTTAAAGGGATACACCTCTCGTTTTTCTTTGTGTCGATCGCCGCACAGCCACCTCCCAGCGAAACAAAACCGCCTGCTGACCATTTTTGACATATTCATTGGTTACATTGATGCCTGTTCTAAACATCCTATGGCAACATTGTTGAGTAAGCCCAGGATTTGTTATTAAATTACACTAGGTACAGGCCTATATAATAGGCTAGTCAACCTCTTCAAGTTCAGGCCGAAAATATTACGATTTTAGGCTAGCCTACTTTAAGAATATTTAGGCCTATAGTGAAATAACATATTTAAGAAAATCAGGAAATAGACTTGAACGACAGAGGTTTGAAAGGGTATCCTGTCTTGGTTATCTTTAACAAATGATCAACTTCAAAAAATAGTGCTTAGTGCCGTTTGCCGCATTTAACGCTACACTCATGTCTAAAATTACATAATCACTTTTGTTGTTATTCTGTGTCTCTTGCGAAGACAGTAGCTTAGCTATATCGACGCCTTTTATCTGCCTACGAGAGGCATTATGCAATCATTTGTAATTCATGAGCAGCACGTTGGCACCACCTTGTGCCGCATTGTCCAGTTGCAACACATAGTGCGGATTGCATTCGGCCTGCAATGTCTTGTCAAACATCATGAGCTATTACTATTAACTAGTTCGTTAATAAAATAGTGACATCTTCTGTGTAACACTGTGGAATGGTGTCAGTGTCCTGTGCCAGTTTTGATACACTTTTGGTTTCATGCCAAAGGATCTAAATGCAGTGGTGCAAATCTGACTGACCTGCATAAATCTGGTCCACCTGTTTCAAACAAGAATAAAATAGAGTGATTGTAACTGTTTTACAGCTCCATGGGCTGTGACAGTTGTTTGAATGTAAGCTAGTTTTGTTTATGGCAGTGCTACACATTTTCCTTTAGGGATCATTGTGTTGTATTACTAAAGTGAAACATGAATGCAATGAATGTATGATTTCTGGTGAGCATTGACAATATTATGTAATATGACATAGCCTACCATATCACAATGGATGAAATCATTGCCAAAAATAGTAAATTAAAATGTTATACACCCCTTAATTCATATACCAATTAAAAAAGACAGAAGTGTCACCATAGAGACCATCGGCTCTGCTACTTTTAGTTATTTCTGTGATTGCTATTCTGCTCTGTGGATCAGCACACAGTCTAGAGTCTATGTATTTTCATACATAGTGTAGCGTTTTACCAAGAGCCAGAGTTTCATTAACTGGTTTATTGAACAAGCACACAATGCAGCATGTAACACACAGCGGCCCGTGTCAGGCCCAGAACGCAAAGAGGCAGAACTTCCTCGAACCGTAGCCTATATTCCTCGGGGGGTCCCGCCCCCCCTCTCGCCAGGCTGCCAACCATGAGCGTGCCCGGGGTTACGCAAAGCACGGTCGCTACATTAGTATAGGCCTAAACATTTCTTCAGGTAACATGAAGAAATATTAGGTTACTTGTACAAGTTTTACAATGTATGCTTAGTTAATGATTGATGGGCAGGTTTGAAAGACTGAAGGCTTTGTCATGACACTCTACACATTCCTTGTAAATAAATGATGCTGGTCTGTCCAAACCCACATCCCCAATTATTTCCCACAATATGCTGGCCCACATTCCCACAAACAAACCTTCAGAGACAAGTCTGGCTTGCTTGCTGGACAGCTTGCAGTAAATGGCTAGTAAACTAATTCTAGGTTGCCCTCTAGCCTGGAAGCCAGTCAATTTTTACCCCACCACAAATTTTGAATATTTGAGAATTTGATTCTGGCTATGCCAGGCAACCTCACATCTGGTAATTTTAGGTGTTTTCAGTGTGACATCTGTAACAGGAATTGTAAAGCATTTTTAGCACACAGGCTTATATGTTGCTGAAGCACAAAGTAGTGAAGTCAAAGATATACACTATATTAAGCCACCATAAACCGCAGATCACCAATTTGGCTTAACCAATATCTGATCATAAAACCTTTTTTTCTTTAGTTAACTTCAGCCAAATTGATTCGTTTGGTTCAAGCTACACTTGCCACCCCTTAACCTGAGGACGTCTGTATGTTGTGGGGAAATCCCAATGCTCATATCATATGATCACTCACCAGGAGCCTCCACTGTTCACATAGTAAAGTTGTTCGTGTAAGGACGGGCGCTCGCCGCTTCACGAGCAACATCATGGAATATTCTGCACTCAACACCAACTCTACCGACGCAGTTCCGAGAAAATTTGACATTAAAAGTAATTCCGTAATTTACGCATTTACTGTAGGCTATAATGTGATTTTTGTTGTTGATGTTTACTGTTCCTGTTAGCTTGTTGACGTCAGAGCTACTGTCTGCCTTATTACTCTTAAAATTAATTGCTGGTAGCCTATGTGAACTGACTTAGTAATATATGAAGAGTAGGCCTGTAGTAGCCTAGCCTTCACCTATTCCACTTTCCAAGAAAATGTTCTATTTCATGGATCACCAGTTCCGTGGGGAAAAGGCAAAGTGAAAACGAAAGTAATCCTGCAACACAGTAGCCTAGTAGTCTATGGATGTTTTGCTAATTCGTGATTTGTTACTTGACCTAGGCCTAAACCAGGAAGAATTGATCACAGACATCAGCCTTTTACGTAAGTACCCTATTTGATTTGATATTTTACATCGGTATAAGGCTAGCCTATGTCTAGCTCCCACCCGAAAAGGCAGAAGGAATCCTCTTTTGGTTTTGTTTCACAATGAAAACTATAAGGAATAATCCAACTTTGAAGGGAAGCAAATTTATTCTGAGAAGGAGAAAAATCCTCATAAAAACATTTTAAACAAAAACACACATGCCACAATTATCGGAACCCAAGTATTTCATTCTTTGTAAAGCCTCTCATTGAAGAGCTCTTAGTCTTCTATAATATCTCATAAATTTGGGCTTGGGGAGCATTCCATTTTACAGAATTTCTCTGGATTGTCCAGATATATATTTTTTTCTATAGTGCATTTTCTAGCACAATGGCCACTTTAAGTGCTTCAGACAAATCTATGAGCATTGGGCAGTGGTGATTTTCCTGGCGTGAAAAGATTCCTTGGTCCTCCCTTGTGAATCTCCTCTTAAATGCTGAATGTGATATAACTGGAACTTTTGTTTGGAACTTGCAGTTGTCTCTTTTCAATGAATGAAAGCCTCTGGGATGTTTCTCAACCCTCTTATTTCTATAATGATTTTAAGGCATTGAAATGACATTTCATGAAAGCCCATTGACGTTTACCATGACAAACGAAATAAATCTCATTGCACTGCAGCTCGGTTGCCATGTGGTCACCATATACCTCCTAATTACCTGATTGCGTGGATCCGGTCCCAGCTTGAACACGTGAGGGTGAAATTAAGTCTGATTACTTAGTGGATTAATTCCAAACTATTCATTTCAACTCACCACCGATAGATATTTAAATTGAATTCCCTTATTGTCACTGCTCACTGTAATTCCTTATATCTTACTGGTTTGTCCATCTTTTTAGAAACATACTGTATTCACCTGTCCAAGGTTTCTCCAACCAAAGCAGCGGCTCTGTGGTGCCAGCTTCTCCTATCAGACGGTGTGTGAGCTGGTTCAGCTGAAGCCAAAGACACAACAGTATTTTGAAGAGACCATTTCAGAGCTCACTGCCTTGACATTGTGTGACTGCAAAAAAGTAAGTCACATACTTTTGGTCACTGCTGGCCATGTAGCCTGCAAGTCAATGTAACATTATGAATCAAGTTTGAATAATTTCCTGACACTTTCAATACAATTTTGTGGTGTGTGTGTGTGAGTGTGTGTGTGTGTGTGTGTGTTTTCTCATTAATGTCATTTTCTCTCTGGTCTGTCTTAAAGTGTCCAGGTTGCCATTCTTACGTGGAGAGAGCCGAGCCCAATAACCTGTGTGTACAGTGTTCCATCTGCACCTCTAACAAGCTTCGCATCTACCAGTTTTGCTGGCTCTGCCAGAGGGAGTGGAGAGGACCCTATGCCAATGCCAAGCACTGTGCCAATGAGGGCTGTGGGCAGAGCAAGGTATGATGGTGACTGTAGGCATTTGTTCTCTCCTGTGTTGACGTTATTTCCCCAGGTTGCAGTTCTGTAGTCTGTAGCTGTGTCCCATTCCAGGGGCAGGATGGTTCTAGCACTAGATTTGCAGACCAGTTGCGTCACAGTTGTGGAGCTAGGCCTGTCCCATTTCCAAAACTTTTTGAAATTTGTCAGTGAAGGATCCAAATTCTGGACAGGATGCATATATTGTAATATAATTATGATATAATATAATAATGCAATACATTCTTCAATGCATTTTCAGGTTTCTCAAGGAAATTCAACTTCATCTCTTAAATGGTGCCACCATGATTTCAAGACCAGGACACTCCAGTCAGAAAAGGATGATGTAAGCATTTACATTTAATGCAATCAAAATGATTTGTTAATATGATAAGAACTGTTTTAAAAGACCACAAGCACCGCAGTTTGCACCGTTTTTTTACCGTACACCTCTCCTCCAGATTTACATGTCTATGGACAAGTCTGATAGCCGAACACGCTTGGCTCTACTCATCAACAATGTGGAGTTTGAGCAAGAAAGTGACAGAGCAGGAGCTGAGGTTGATGAGAAGAACATGAGGATCCTACTTGAAAACTTGGGATACACCGTGTTTGTACTCAGGAATCTGACTTCTCAGGTATAACAGTCTGTAGCCTCTCTGACTTATCTGTGGACACAGGAACAGGCAGTTAATCAGATTGGTTGAACCTGGCAGGGAGATGAGCCATAACATCCTCTCACTCTGGGATAAACCCATACAGCATTATTTTTTTCACATAAATAAAATTGATCAAAATGTGGCACCTATTCTCTCAGCAAAATCTTGTCTTACAGCTCAGGTTATATAGTATCTGTGAATGTTTTCTAATGATATCTGATTGGACCTTCTGATAACATGTCAAATGGTTATTATCAGACAAAATAAGATCAAAACATGTACCATGAGAGCACTTATATTGCCAAATGAAAACCTTTAGTGATGTGTTCTTATGCTTCCAGGGCATGGAGGCTGCTATGGCAGACTTCTCTCAGAGGGGGGAACACCTCCAGTCAGACAGTTGTTTTGTGGTGATCATGTCCCATGGAACTCAGGAGGGGATCTGTGGTGTTTCCTATGGTGACGATCAGGAGGACATCTTACCTGTGGACTCCATTTTCCACCATCTTAACACTCCAAGCTGCCCCGCGCTGCGCGATAAACCCAAAGTAATTCTCATCCAGGCTTGTAGAGGAGGTAATTCTACTTACATGTGTGTTTACTTACATGTGTACATTCCTGCATGTCTCAGGGACATGTCTGTCTGGATGAAAGATTGACACCCTCAGTGAACTTGAGCAGAATACTTGCTTTTGACCATAATAAAGATCTGTCTGTTTATCGATCAACCTATCTATCTATCTATATATCTATCTATCTATCTATCTATCTCTATATCTATCTATCTATCTCTATCTATCTATCTATCTATCTATCTATCTATCTATCTATCTATCTATCTCTATCTTTCTATCTATCTATCTGAAATTCTGTGCTGACTGATGCAATTGTCCAGGGGAAAAAGGAGATGTGTGGGTTGCGGACAGTGCCCCCATCTCTAGGCGCAAAAAGGAGCACCGTGAGAAAGACTTCATCTGCTTGAGATCCTGCACTCCAGGTAGTAGCCTGACATGTATCACATAATTTGCACCTTCAAGACACGTGACACATTCCTAATACATCATATAAGAAACATACTGTGTGTTTATGAAAGAGCATCAAAATTATTGCATCTAGTGTGACATATACAGTATTTGTCACTGAGCAGTTTCTTATTAATACCATGTTGAAATCCTGTTGGAATATTTTTGTTTGCATTAACATTGAGCATGATTTCGTTCTTTCTCCACAGACACTGTGTCATACAGAAATACTAAGACAGGTTCAGTATTCATCCAGACCGTCGTGCAAACACTTAATGAACATGCCCATGAGGACCACATCGAAGAGCTTTTCAGGAAGGCAAGTACTGGTAAAACAATGACCAGCCTCCAATCCCCATCCACTATAGTTATATTAAATTAACTGCTTGTGTGCCGTTTTTCTCAGGTATTGAAGACATTTAAGAACAGCTACCCTGACCAGATGCCATGCAAGGATCGGACTACTCTCTCAAGAAAGTTTTATCTCTTTCCAGGACTGTGAATGGAATTCTCAAAAGGATGCACAGCCATTTGGCATGGCACTGGACAGGTCATGATATTGTATCTATAACACAGGTATTTTTTTTATTTAAGTAGTTGTTACAGCTCACTAATACCATCATGCTGGCTGAAAGAAACAGCACATTCAACGTGGAGTCTGCTTCTGACTGTTGGAGTGTATTCTAATCTTGCACAATTACAGACATCCTGTGAACATTTTATTCCCTAAGCTGTCGTATTACAATAATGTTGTAAACTGTACTGTATTTTGCATAATCTATGCAGATCAAGTTCATTAAAATGTTCAGGTCTTATGTTACGTCCTTAGCTGTTTTTGTGTTCCTGCTGCTTTTCTGTGTATTTTTTACACTCCAGCAGGGGGCTTAATTGCTGGACCAGCCCTATATAAGGTGCTGGTTGACGTCACTCCAGAGGCCCACTCGTTTTTTGGTTTCTCGCTGAACGCTACCGCTGCTACGCCACACTTCATGTTCGGCTCTCTGCTCTCGCCCACACTCAGGGGCGGTTCTAGGGGCGGTGCCACAGGGGGCCGGGCCCCATCTGAAATCTCATTGGCCCCAGACTGCCCCTGTACCGTCAATCATCAATAAGTGTCAAACTTGTTGAGAACGACGATCAGAGATGCAAACGACTGGTGGCAGTAATGCACCTATGAAGCTTGAAAGCTAAAGCAAACAATGAACTGTAAAAGAAACAATACATTTGGCCAGAGCCCGTCTCCGTCTACCTTATTAGACATTCTCTGATTTGGCTAACCAGAAATGTCTCTGCTAATGTGAAGAAACGATACATTTGGCTCACGGAAGTATCAGCTAACGTGAAGAACCGATACATTTGGCTAACGAAAGTATCAGCTAGCATTCTAACGTGAAGAACCGATGGCAGCGTTTCATCCTCCACAGAAGTTTCTTGGTGAGTCACAAATCTCTATGTTGGTTATCATCATTATGTGAAAGGGACGTTTATTTGTTGCTGTCACAATATGTTAAGTTTGTCAATCAAATTACGAAGCAGCAGCAAGCAAGCTTGCAGTGAACTGTTAACTGACTTTGTCAGTGAACTGTTAACATTAAATTAACGTTAGTTGAGTTGAGGTTTGATTGTTTGTTAGCATGCTGATAGATTTCATGTATGGAAAGGTAATGTATGAAGTGTTTGAAATGGTGTTATATGAAATGCAGAGAAATGGACATCCTGTTTGTTTGGGGTCCGAAATGAATAATATTACATGCGCTAGTGCGCCTTACCAAATGTAAATAACGTTCGATTTTTTTTTTCCTTGAGGAAAAAGTTTGGCAGCTGCTAACATGAACATGAGAATACATGCCTAATAGCTAACGCTACGTTTTTGTAGTTAATGTGAGCTATCATTGCAAAGTTATTAACCACTATTCTGAGTTTATTTGATTCATGGGCTTCGCATGAATTCTGTCTCAAAGTGTTAGGACAAGGAGAGTTTAATTGAGATAAATTGGTTAAATGTTCTACTCACATAAGCTTTATATGATTTAAAATAATAATAACTGGTTTTACAGTTGCCAGACGACATGCTGAATACAAGCATGGATTTTGTGAAACACGAATTTTGTTTTTCACCTACAGACTGGGATGGCACAGGAGCTGGTGACTTCAACCCACAGTCTTCAGAACCACCAGTCACCAAGCATAGCTGCTCCTAATGGTATGATGCTATTTCTTATTGCCACTACAGTGAGCATATTTTGTCATTCATTTAAGAAACGCCAGGTTGACAGTGGGTTATGAAATTTAATAACAATTAAGTTATTCAAACTTGTTTCATTTTCTTCTCTCCAGACATTTCCCATTCTAGAGCAGATGGTTCTTTGCAATCTCTCCTAAACTGGTATTCCGCAAGATGCAGCACGGAAATAGGAAGAGGCCACTCAATGACTTCTGATACAAAGACTTCAAATGGTAGGAATATTCCATCTTTAGTGTTTTGCTACCCCTTCCGTAATTTTCGCTTTCAAATGACCCATCGTCAGTCTTCAAATCAGAATCAGGCTTTTCTAACTGGAAGCAAGACGGTGGCTTCAAAGACCATTCCAAATAAGACCATTTGTAAAAATAGTTGTTGAAAAAATTGTGTAAATATGATGTAGTTGTTGCTCACATGCTGTGTGTGTGTGTGTGTGTTTGTTTTAATGTACGCAAACTGGCAGTGAAAGTGGTTTCTCTTATCAACAAAAGGGGAAACAGTTAAAGTAAAACTTGTTTAATTGAACGAAAAATGTGTGTATGATGATGTATGATTTCTGTTTAAAATATATTACATTACATTTAGCAGACACTTCTTGACCAAAGTGACTTACATAGGTCAGCTATATTACAAGGGATCACATTGTCCCCGGAGAAACTTGGGGTTAAGTGCCTTGCTCAAGGGCACAACGGGGGAAGCCGGGAATTGAACCAACAACTTTCAGGCTACTGCACGCTAGCCCAGCTCCTTAACCACTACACTACCACCGCCCCAAAATAGCAATGTATTTCCACTGAAGTGTCTATTATATTTTAGTTTTATATTGTGTTTTCAATGCACATTATAAATAAATGGGAAAATTGTTAAGAATTGTATTGGCTTTTTTGTTTTTTAGCATTTAGCATTCAAGTATTTGAACAAGGTAAGACTGGTGACATGTATGCACCTTACTGCTGTGGTGTAGTCTAGTTAGCTGTAGTGGGTATACTGTGATGAACCCCAAATATTAATACCAATCCTTGTCTGTTTTAAGTGGGTATACTGAGATGGTGATGCTTTTTAAGTGGGTATACCAGAGACTTTCTAATGAGGAGACAGCACTCAAAAAATCCTCAATAGAAATGCATGGGGCTAGTTTGTAACGCCGTTGTCTACACATATCACACCCCTTCCTCGGCAAAACGTCAACATGTGAATACATTGAGCCAATCATGTGGTGTGATGTGAATACATTGAGCCAATCATATGGTGTGTTGTGAAGACATCGTGCCAATCATGTGTTGTGAACTCGCCGCTGGAGCAAGATTGGTGTCGTGAAGCCTTGCGCATGCACATTTTTGCCGAATAGGATGCCCGATGAGTGACCAAAAAGCGTTGCAATATGGCCGTCGAGTGGAGGGACGTGCCTAAAAGGACTTTGGGTATACCGCGTATAGTCCTGCATATCACGTAGACAACGTGCCTCTGCCTTACTGAACAAGGTATTTTCTGTGTATGGATGTTGACCGGTTCTTGGCCCCTCAGTGTATGATGTGGCCCCTTTATGGCCCCTGTCTCAGAAAAATCCTAGAACCGCCACTGCCCACACTACGTCCAGGTCTCCAGTCCCTCTCAGAGTGGGAGTCTGGGAGAGAGGCCTGGAAATTGAGCAGCTTCGTTTTTGGCCTTCTGGCTTCGTGTTCGCGGCCTTCTGGCCTTCACTTGCTATTTTGTTTTGAATATTAATTTTTGCCTTTATATATGTTCTAGTTTAATTATAATAAATTATTGATTATTTTCACATTTATCCACCATTGTCTGCTGTGTTTTGCCCTTGCTTTATTTAGTTTTGTTATAGTTCCCTGACCCTAGCAGGGGACATAACACTTACAAAATGTTACAAAAAGTGTATTTTATTGGGGGATTTTCTATAAAAATATATCATGGTGGGCAGCCGTGGCCTACTGTTTAGCACTTCGGACTTGTAACCGGAGGGTTGCCGAACCCCGACCAGTAGGCACGGCTGAAGTGCCCTTGAGCAAGACACCTAACCCCTCACTGCTCCCCAAGCGCCGCTGTTGTTGCAGGCAGCTCACTGCGCCGGGATTAGTGTGTGGTGTGTGCTTCTCCTCACTGTGTGTACACTGTGTGCTGAGTGTGTTTCACTAATTCATAAATGCAGAGACCAAATTTCCCTCACGGGATCAAAAGAGTATATATACTTACTTATACTTACTCATCATAAGGCAATGCACATACATGATGCACTGAAAATGATTGTCACAGAGAGTCTGTGTGCTAAAAAAAAAGTTTAATAATATCTTTATATTTCTGTGCAGAGGACACACTGCCCTTGTTCCTGAAATAGTCACTTTTGAATGGTTGGATATGTACTGATAACTCCTCTTTAGCCACATTGTTGGAAACCCTGTCTTGAGTATTTGTATTCTAAAGAGCAGATTCACTCTACGGCCTGTATGCTTTTCTGCTGTGTGATGCTCAGTGCTACTAAGTCCCATTATCCAGTGGTTCTTAAATTAGGGGTCGGGACCCCCAGGGGTTCGGCAAAAATATTGGAGGGGTCGGGAAATGATTTGCATTAAATAGATTTTTCTAAAGGTTTATAAAAGGTTTTTAGTCAAAGGCTGCCATTGACATTCACCATCTATATTAATGATATTGTCTCTTCCTTAAATGGTTGTCAAGTCCACCTTTATGCTGATGACACTATTTTGTATTGTATTGCTGACTCTGTTCAACTTGCCATTGATAATCTTCAGCTTTCATTTAATGTTCTTCAAGAAGCTCTCATTAAAGGAATTATCGGGAGTAAAATGCACTTTAGATCAATTTACGGATGATTGGGAGTACATACGTTGAGTTGACATCAAAATCATGTCATTCGGATGTGTTTTGAGAAAGTTCGATTTTACCGTTTTTAGTCAAAACTCGTTAGCCTGGAAGTGAACAGGGCAAGTCATTTCGCCGCTACAAAACGCTATTTTTATACCTCTTCTACAGTTCCAAACAACATTACACTTACGTGGTAGTGAGTAGAGGGTCCCTAAAGCCAAACCGAAGTATCCCGAGGTCTTTATGTGGTCGGATAAAAGCTGGCGTCTTTAGGGGAAAGTCCGTAGGAGTCGATTGCCGAGTGTGGAGTAACACGCTCTGGAAATTCACAATTTCGTCGCGGTTTTTTTTTTTTTAAAAACATAGTCCAGTATTTCTTTCGAAATTGAAATGAAGTTGTATGGACTGGACTATGTTTTTTTTTTTTTTTAAACGGCGACGAAATTGTGAATTTCCAGAGCGTGTTACTCCACACTCGGCAATCGACTCCTACGGACTTTCCCCTAAAGACGCCAGCTTTGGAAGTGAACTTAAATCCTGAACTTTGGGTAAACTTCCACTAAAATGTCAACTGCCACTTTTGATTCTCGCCTCTGTAGGGACGAGCCATGGATGAATGTGCTATGTCTGATGTCTATGTCTATGTCTTTGGCTTCTTATCTCTGTTTGGTGTTGTCTTGTCTGCTGTACTGTAGAGCACACTGCAGCACATTCCTAACAACTTCTGTTGTATGGCAAATAAAGTATTGAATCTTGAATCTTGAATTGCTGCTGATAATGGATATGTATCAATACTGATCCTCCTGGACCTCAGCGCTGCCTTTGACACCATAGACCATGACATACTACTTCATAGGCTTGAACATTCCATAGGCATCAAAGACTCAGCACTTGCTTGGTTTAGACCATACCTTTTTAACCGTTAATAATTTGTACAGGTCCGTAATGAACCATCTACCCAGACTATGGTGAAATATTGAGTGTCTCAAGGCTTATTGAATCCCTGTTATTTTCCCATTATATGCTTCTCCTAGGTTCTGAAATTTGGAAACATGGCATTCATTTCCATTGTTATGCAGATGATACACAATTATACCTTTCCATAAAGCCCGATGTATGTTACATGTTACATGTATAAGAGATATAAAAACATGGAGAGAATATAGATATATAAAAACTTCCTGGTTTTGAACTCCGATGGTTTTAGGTCCTAAAAAGATTAGGCATATCCTATCCTCATCACAGGCTACATATAGTGATCTTCCACTGACCTCATCCACAAGTGCTAAAAATCTAGCAGTTATAATTGACCAGGACCTATAAATAAATAATCACCAAAACTTCATTTTACCACTTAAGGAACATTTCAAAGATAAGAAAGTCCTTATCCTTACCAGACACTGAAAAATGAATCCACAGTTTTGTCACTTCAAGGATAGACTATTGCAATGCTCTATACACTGACTGCAATAATACCTGTCTAAGGAACTTACAGCTTATACAAAATGCAGCTGGTCGCACACTTACTAGGACCAAAAATATGAACACATTTCCCCCATCCTAGCATCTTTACTCTGGCTACCTGTTAAAAGTATCATTGACTTAAAAATATTACTTCTAACATACAAAGCCATAAATGGCTGGGCACCTATATTAAAGATCTTTTAGTACCATATTACCCACTTAGACTGCTACGATCACAGAATACTGGACTTCTTGTAATCCCAACAGTAGAGGCAGAGCTTTCTGCTACAGCGCACCCCTCCTCTGGAATTAACTCTCTCCATCAATTTGATTAGCAGACACCCTCCCTATTTTCGAGTCTTAAAACATACATCTTTAGTGCCTCCCATAGTTAGGTATGGTGTAGTGTGGAACTTCACCCACCTCAGGGCTTTTATTGGAATGGACCACCTCTGCTGTGTCCTCATGTGACTGGCGCCCTAGTCATGCGTGTCATGGTGGCAACTGACCATACCTGCGCTGGTGCTGACCTTCACCATGCCTTAGGTATGCTGCCATAGCAAAGCGCTGTCATGGACTTTTCATGTGTCACGCCGTACAACTCTGCTTCTTTCTCTCTCTCAACTCCCCCTCCGTTCAACTCCCTCTTCTCTCCTTCTCTCTCTCTCAACTCTCCCTCTCTTGCCTTTTGTCTCTATAGTATAACACTATATAATACCATTGATATACTTATTATGACCGCCGCCAAAGTCCTTTTAGGCAAGTCCCTCCACTCGGCGGCCATATACCAACGTTTTATGGGCACTCATCGGGCACAGTCTTTGGGTCGAACTGCGCGTGCGCAAGGCTTCACGACACCAATCTTGCTCCAGCGGCGAGATCACAACACATGATTGGCACGATGTCTTCACAACACATCATATGATTGGCTCAATGTATTCACATCACACCACATGATTGGCTCAACGTATTCACATGTCGATGTTTTGCCGAGGAAGGGGTGGGATATGTGTAGACAACGGCCATATTGGCGTGACAAACTAGCCCCATGCATTTCTATGGAGTATTTTTTGAGTGCTGTGTCTCCACATTAGAAAGTCTCTGCCGCCGCTAGCGAAGCTAGTGAAGCGGTCATATAGGGATTGTCAAAGTTTTTTTTTTTTTTCCCCGTCATCTACTTCCTGAAATTTTGGTCAACGATACCCGGGGCACCGAAACACCGGGGCACATGAAATTTGGTGGGTATGTAGCCTTACTAGACTTTTACGGAAAAGTTTCGTTTGGTCCCCGGGGGCCACTCCCCCTCCGCGCTGGGCCCCCCGAAACCCAAAAAATGCAGTTTTTCCTAAATAACTACCTGAACCGTGGCACCGAGGATGAAGAAATTTTTATGGTATGTTGGTCTCAAGGGCCCACATCAACCTAGTCCATAATCACTCATTTGTGATTTGCACCCCCCGGTAAAAAATGAAAATGCAATGTCATTCTGCTTTAATCGCCCCTCTCTTCAGTAAAGACGTTCAGAACTGCAGCAAATTTTATGTGTATGATTAACCTGACATTCTCTGGGGGTATGCCAAGTTTCGTAGAATTTCATCCATGGGGGGGTCTTAAAAATTAAGTTATGTGTACATTTAGTGACTGTACACTCATTGGCCTGTAGATGGTGGTGCACACATATACACACGCACACACACACACAGGCACGTATACCATCAGTATCGGCAATTAGAACGGCCGATACAAAATTACAAAATCAGTAGGATTAAAGGAAAACCAAATATTCATCATAATAATAACTAGATGTACCGCATAGCGGTACAAAATATGACCGCCGCTCAGTCCTGTACATCCGTTCCGCGAAAATAAATCACACTTCAATTTGTCTCCATATTTTACTCCATCACCCACTCTTGAAACTTTTGTGTATGCTTGTTTGGCATGCCTGAGTGTGTGTGTGTGCGGCTGCACAGAAAGTAGCCTACTGGTGCTGAAAAGGTGAATAGATTGTAGAATAGCCAAAGAAGATGTAGCATTGTTATAAAACCTTTAAAATCTCTAAACAATCACAAGTAGGGCAGTTCATCACAGTTCATCCATTGCAACTGGATTGATGAAAGGTCACTTACACCTGTAGGCTACATTGCATTTGGGAAAAGCAAAAGGTATCAGCATAATGTTATTTATTTATTTATGTATTTATTTATTTATTTATTTATTTGTTTGTTTGTCTATTTATGAACAAAAACATCTCTGTCAGTTCCATGCCGTTTTCAACAGCTATCAAAAACAAAGGTCATTTTTGGATGGATGGATTTTTTGTGAATGTTTCTTCTTCTACATAAGATTTTAGTCATCTTTAGTTCATGTAATACTTTATTGTCAATGCACAAATTAAGTAACAGTAGTCTGAAACGTTATTGTTAATGCACAAATTAAGTAACAGTAGTCTGAAACTAAATGCTGTTTTACATCTAACCAGTGGTGCAAATAACTGACATGTCCAAATGGGCCTTGATGAAATGCGTCGCTAGACTGTTCATACACATTTTAACGGGCCAAAGTTGAAGAGCTGTTGTCCGTTATTGTTCGTGCAAATATAGGCTGATTCATGTTCCCTTGCATTGTGTAACTGAGGTTCATGGCTAGTCTGGCTTTCACCAGACCAAGCTCAATCTTTTAAGAAATCAAAAAATAAATAGCGGGCAGATCATGCTGGGTTTACCCAGCCTAGTCCATAGACACCCGATATTGTTTAATTTTCCGGTTGAGATATCCACGGTCTGGCTATTCTAAATGCAAAAATGAATCAGGGAGTTATGACAAAACTGTAGCCTAACTAACAAACTAGATCCTAATAGAAAGCTGTTAGCTTCCCTAAGCTACAGGTAGGCTTATAAGGTAGGCCTATTTACAACATAAATTATCAATAGGCTATGCTGGCGACACAAATAAAATCTCCTTTGGAAACCAATGGCTTACGCCTTACAGTATCAAGCAGACTTAAACTGCCATATCGTGGCGAAAAGTTGTAATAAAATTCACGCAGCTCCATGAGTTAAGGAAAGAGCGAATGAAGCCACTTCAAAATGGGACCTACTACACAGTAGCTTAGGTGTGTTGCTAAAGCAGCCATAATGAAATGAAGGTGTCATTGTTTGGATACTTCACACACACGTGCTTTTTAATTTCACAGACTACAACTACCAAGCTGGAATCAACCCTGCACGCACTTAAAACAAAATAAACAGGCGTCTCAGTCTCACGCATGTATAGGCAAAACTGTATCAGACCGGTGTAACGTTGGTAAATCTTCCATTGCACAGAATGATTTTTGTAGCACGTGCAACAAATGACAGTTGAAAAATACAATTACAGTGCTGCTATCAATTTGCTTGGTATAACCGCATTTATAGTTTTCTACAAATGCAATCAATCAAATTGGCCTCCATCACTCAACCAACGCTAACGGTAACATTACCTAGGTCCTTATTGATATTATAAGATTAACGTACCTTCAGTAAAAACCAAGCATGTCCGATAAACATCCTCAGATTTATTTCGGCTTCAAGAAGAAATGGGAATTACATTTCATGTGAACATCATCCTATCCTTATTAGACGTTCTCTGCGGTAAACTACAGTCCTTTTAGGAAGCGTCCATTGTTTTTCCAACCCACTTTTAACTTCCAACAAAATTACGTCTCACTGCAACGATGCGCCATCTAGTGGACAAACGACTACTTATCGCCAATACTGGAAATGCAGCCATGATGATGATGATGAATATTTATTTTGGCTTTTTTTTAATCCTACTGAATTTGTAATTATGTATTGGCCGTTCTAATACCGATAGTATGTGGGTGCCTGTGTGTGTGTGCATGTGTATATGTGTGCACCGCCATCTACAGGCCAATGAGTGTACAGTCACTAAATGTATACATAACCTAATTTTTTTTAGACCCCCCCATGGATGAAATTTTTGGATGGATGGATTTTTTGTGAATGTTTCTTCTTCTATATAAGATTTTAGTCATTTTTAGTTCATGTAATACTTTATTGTCAATGCACAAATTAAGTAACAGTAGTCTGAAACGTTATTGTTAATGCACAAATTAAGTAACAGTAGTCTGAAACGAAATGCTGTTTTACATCTAACCAGTGGTGCAAATAACTGACATGTCCAATTGGGCCTTGATGAAATGCGTCGCTAGACTGTTCATACACATTTTAACGGGCCAAAGTTGAAGAGCTGTTGTCCGTTATTGTTCGTGCAAATATAGGCTGATTCATGTTCCCTTGCATTGTGTAACTGAGGTCCATGGCTAGTCTGGCTTTCACCAGACCAAGCTCAATCTTTTAAAGGGACACCAGGCAAGCCTGATGTTTTTTCTCTACGAAACTCCCCCTCGCTCGGACTGAAGCTCTTTTCCTTTTCTTTGCATCTTCCGTCATGCTTCTTCGCCGGCTCTGCCATTGTACACACGTTTGCAACAATCGCTAGCGTTTCGTTAGCCTCCCTCTGTGCTGTGGATGCAGGATGGAAACTGAAACTGCTTCGGTCGCCGGGTACGATACACTGAACTTGCAAGCGGGATATTCTTCCTACAGGCAGTAGGGGCGGGCGAGAGAGTCTTCATTCGCCCTGTAATGAGTCATTTAACCATATACCGACTTACGAAGATGAGTAATTAACACGAAAACGTTGCCTGGTTTCCCTTTAAGAAATCAAAAAATAAATAGCGGGCAGATCATGCTGGGTTTACCCAGCCTAGTCCATAGGCACCCGATATTGTTTAATTTTCCAATTGAGATATCCACACTCTGGCTATTCTAAATGCAAAAATGCATCAGGGAGTTATGACAAAACTGTAGCCTAACTAACAAACTAGATCCTAATAGAAAGCTGTTAGCTTCCCTAAGCTACATGTAGGCTTATAAGGTAGGCCTATTTACAACATAAATTGTCAATAGGCTATGCTGGCGACACAAATAAAATCTCCTTTGGAAACCAATGGCTTACGCCTTACAGTATCAAGCGGACTTAAACTACCATATCGTGGCGAAAAGTTGTAATAAAATTCACGCAGCTCCATGAGTTAAGGAAAGCGCGAATGAAGCTAATTCTAAATGGGACCCACTACACAGTAGCTTAGGTGTGTTGCTAAAGCAGCCATAATGAAATGAAAAGTCATTGTTTGGATACTTCACACACACATGCTTTTTAATTTCACAGACTACAACTACCAAGCTGGAATCAACCCTGCACGCACTTAAAACAAAATAAACAGGCGTCTCAGTCTCACGCATGTATAGGCAAAACTGTATCAGACCAGTGTAACGTTGGTAAATCTTCCATTGCACAGAATGATTTTTGTAGCACGTGCAACAAATGACAGTCGAAAAATACAATTACAGTGCTGCTATCAATTTGCTTGGTATAACCGCATTTATAGTTTTCTACAAATGCAATCAATCAAATTGGCCTCCATCACTTAACCAACGCTAACGGTAACATTACCTAGGTCCTTATTGATATTATAAGATTAACGTACCTGCAGTAAAAACCAAGCATGTCCGATAAACATCCTCAGATTTATTTCGGCTTCAAGAAGAAATGGGAATTACATTTCATGTGAACATCATCCTATCCTTATTAGACGTTCTCTGCGGTAAACTACAGTCCTTTTAGGAAGCGTCCATTGTTTTTCCAACCCACTTTTAACTTCCAACAAAATTACGTCTCACTGCAACGATGCGCCATCTAGTGGACAAACGACTACTTATCGCCAATACTGGAAATGCAGCCATGATGATGATGATGAATATTTATTTTGGCTTTCTTTTAATCCTACTGAATTTGTAATTATGTATCGGCCGTTCTAATACCGATAGTATGTGGGTGCCTGTGTGTGTGTGCATGTGTATATGTGTGCACTGCCATCTACAGGCCAATGAGTGTACAGTCACTAAATGTACACATAACCTATTTTTTTTTAGACCCCCCCCCATGGATGAAATACCCCCAGAGAATGCCAGGGCAATCATACACATAAAATTTGGTGCAGTTCTGAACATCTTAAGCAGAATGATATTGCATTTTCATTTTTTACCGGGGGGGGGTGCAAATCACAAATGAGTGATTATGGGCCAGGTTGATGTGGGCCCTTGAGACCAACATACCATAAAAGATTCTTCATCCTCGGTGCCATGGTTCAGGTAGTTATTTAGGAAAAACTGCATTTTTTGGGTTTCGGGGGGCCCAGTGCGGAGGGGGAGTGGCCCCCGGGGACCAAACGAAACTTTTCCGTAAAAGTCTAGTAGGGCTACATACCCACCAAATTTCATGTGCCCCGGTGTTTCGGTGCCCCGGGTATCGTTGACCAAAATTTCAGGAAGTAGATGACGGGGAAAAAAAAACAAAAAAAAAAACTTTGACAATCCCTATATGACTGCCGCTAGCGAAGCTGCATTTCCAGTATTGGCGTCACGTAGTCGTTTGTCCACTAGATGGCACATCGTTGCAGTGAGACGTAATTTTGTTGGAAGTTAATCTAAAGTGGGTTGGAAAGACACTACGCTTCCTACAAGGACAAGACTGTACAGTAGTTTGCCGCAGAGAACGTCTAAGGATAGGATGATTTCTGCATGACATGTAATTCCCATTTCCTCTTGAAGCCGAAATAAATCTGAGAATGTTTATCGGACATGCTTGTTTTTTACTGCAGGTAGGCTACGTTAATCCTATCAATAGCAGAACGTAGGTAAAATAATGTTACCGTTAGCATGGTTGAGTGATGGAGGCCAATTTAATTATTGATGTATTTGTAGAAAACCATAAATGCGTTGAGCTACTGTACAGTGGGTTGGGTTCCATAAGTGTCCACTTCATTCGCCGTTTCCGTGATTCACACAGCTACGTGAAATGTATTACTGATATGCAAAACTATTAACTTTTCGCCAAGAGATGGCAGCTTGATACTGTAAGGTGTAAGCCATTGGTTCCAAATGAGATTTTATTTGGGTCGCCAGCATATAGCCTAGTGACAAGTGTTGTGTAATAGGCCTAGCATAGGGCCTACCTTATATAGCTTATAGTTTGTTAACAGTCACGGTTTTGTCATAACTCCCTCTATGCATTTTTGCATTTAGAATAGCTCTGAAACCGGGGGGCGAACATGTCGCAGGGGGGGCGCCAGTGCGTGGATATCTCAATCGCAAAATTAAACAATATTTCTATCGGGCGCCTACCATGGACTAGGCTGGGTGAAAATCAAAAGATTGCGTCAAAAGATTGATTGCATGGACCTCATAGTTGCAAAATGCAAGGGAACATGAATCAGCATATTATTTGCACAAACAATAACGGACAGTAGCTCTTCAACTTTGCCCGTTAAAATGTGTATGAACAGTCTCGCAACGCATTTCATGAAGGCCCTTTTGGACATGTCAGTTATTTGCACCACTGGGTAAAACGGCATTTTGTTTTAGACCTACTGGTATTTAATTTGTGCATTGACAATAAAGCTGAATATCATTTGAACTAGATGACTAAACTTATGCATATGTAGAAGAAGAAACATTCACAAAAATCCATGACATGACCTCTCTTCTTGATAGCTGTTGAAAACTGCATGGAACTGACAGGGATTGTTTTGTTTAATAATAAATAAATAAATACATTATACTGCTACCTTCTGCTTTTCCCAAATACAATGTAGCCTACAGGTGTACCTTTCATCAGTCCAGTTGCAATGGATGGACTGTGATGAACTGCCCTACTTGTGATTGTTTAGAGATTTTAAAGGTTTTATAACAATGCTACAAATTTTTTGGCCCAGAAACAAATCTATTCACCTTTGCAGCGCCAGTAGGCTACTTTGTGTGCGGAATGTGTGCAAACACACATTCCAAACAAGCATACACAAAAGTTTCAAGAGTGGGGGATGGAGTAGAAGATGGAGACAAATTCATTAATATGATTTATTTTCGCGGAATGGATGACAGGACTGAGCGGCGGTCATATTTTGTACCGCTATGCGGTACATCTAGTTAATACTAACCATCATGACTTATAATAATATATATTATTTATCTCTCTTTCTTCCCTCACTTGTGAGATAAACTATTACCAGCCATCAGCCATCCTATGACTGCCCTATGTGATGACCCTGTGCCCCTTCAGGCCTTCTCCTGTCAGTGCACGGGCAGGGCTGGGCCTGGTTGGGCTAATACCCTCATTGATTACACCTATGGTTAGGGTGGGGCTTATCTTTCTGATTAGGCATTTTTCTTACTTCTTGCAGGCACTCACTTTGATTCTCTCACACTTGCACTTTGCTCTCTCCCCTCATTTCTAACTCTACCTCTTTCTCTTTCTTTGTCTTTAGGCCCACTTCACTAGCTTCTTTTCATCCATACATCCATACACTCATACACGCACGCCACCACTCCCATTCATTTCCCCCTAGACATTTTGCTATTGGCAACCTTGTGCTTTACTTTAATAAATTAATATATTTGGTTTGAACCTTGTTGTCCGTGTCCCTCTTTATGTTTCGGTCTGGAAACGAGCTGGCCGTAACACCTACCATTGCCTATTGCAGTCCCCTTGTCTGGATTTCTGGCCCGTGCAGCCTAGCTACATATGACAATTCCTATTCCCTATGGACAATGCCCTGTAACTGACCCTAGGCAGATGGGTCAGGCTCTTGAGTCTTGTATCCACTCGAGGTTTCTTCCTATATGTATCTCCAATTCTAGGGACTTTTTCCTCGTCCCTGTTACTCATGGGCACTTTCTGAATGTTTAACACTCTGTTAAGTGCCATGAGACATGAGTAATGTTTTGGCGCTCTATAAGTGACATTAAATTGAAGTTGAAACACACTTGCACACTTTGCAACTTGTTGTTGTTGTCCTGTTGTCCTGAACACTTCTGAACACACTTCTGCTGCTCTTACATAACTTGCACCACTATGCCACTTGCATACTTAGGTCAAACAAAACTACCTCAGCCATTTATTGGCCTGACTTTTGCACTATTATATTGACTGTCTACTGTATGCACAATTGCACAATTTCAACCAAATTTTGCTGCTCTTATTTCTTCATTGTATGTGCCTTCTTATTTTTACTTTTTACATTGTTTACTTGAATGTTATGTTTGTCTGTGGACCTAATTGGTAAAATACGTCTTGTCTCCACCGTGGGATAGTAGGAAACGCAATTTCGATCTCTTTGTATGTCTTGACATGTAAAGAAATTGACAATAAAGCAGACTTTGACTTTGACTTTGAAATTGAAATTGAAATTATTCACTGCACCACATTATACTGATTGCTTACACTTTTATTTTCCAAATCCAACTCCACTCCCTTTTGTTAAGTTCTATTCATTTATTAAAAATCTAATATATGTATTGCTACTCCGTGTGTGGTCTTTCCGTACTCTTACTTTGCTGAAAAAAACAGCTATAAACCAGCTTATGCTGGAAGCTGGTTTTAGATGGTCTTTGCTGGCTTAGTTGGTTGGTTGTCACAGGGATGCTGTTGGTAAAATATTACATACCAAAGTGAAACATGAAATCCATGAGAATCATACAGGGTATAAGTACAGCAAAGCATAGATAGTTATACAGTAACAGTGGCAAAGTCAGGAATCATCCAGGCTACCTTAATCAATAACACAAATGGCTGTTGACACAAAACAGACAACAACAAGTGATATCAACACTGCCGCCTTACATTATCCATGTTCAGAAGAACAGCACAGATGTTATACAGGGTCGTGACGCAGACGTAGAATCATACTCGAAGCTGGTGTCACACTCCACCTCAGTCCCATTGATGAGAATGGGGCTGTGTATGCTAACGCATACTTGGTGTGAGAGCTAGGGACTGAATCTTGAGGATGTACATACAATATTATGTTGACTTGTGACCACTATGGGGGTGCTAGTGTTATGGAAATGAGCTCATATCTCAGCAAATCTTTAACGTATCAAAACTAAACTAGGTATGAGAGGTTATGTGGTGTAAGGGAGGGGGTTTATCAGTGTGAGTGTGGGTGTGTGTGTGTGTGTGGGGGGGGGGGGGGTTGGGGTAAGTGTGATGAGAGGGGTAGCAGGTAATAGGGTGTGTGCAAGTGCAAATGCCAAAAGGAAGGAAGAGTATGAAAGTTCACCATCCTGATGGTGGAGAGATGTGTATGCGTCTAATGTAACAAAACTGAGTTGCCATGACAGCTCCTGCTCAACGGCTCGGCCCTCAAATATAGCTGCAGAGCGAAATGGACAAAATTGAAGAGCTGTGAAGCTTTTGGAAAGTTTTCACCTTGGTCTGTTGGTGGCGCTACAGTGCACATGATAAAGTCTTGTAAATTGATTACCTTTTGCCTTAATCCACTGATCAAGTTTGAGCTTGATAGATCAAAGCATTGCAGAGCTATTTGCATTGATGCTGTTAAAACATTGATGGATTTTGACCAGTTGGAGGTTTTGGGGGTTGTAACTTGGTGAAATTGGTCAGTGGCCTGAGTAGAATAAGTGTGCAAAGTTTGAGCATTTTACTATGTACATTTGTATGTGCTGCCATGGACTCCCATGGCACTACAAAGAAGCATAATAACAAATCCTACTAGCCCTATAGGGTCCCTACGCAGCTTCAATGCTTGGCCCCCAATAAGACAAGGTAGAAACACTAATGGCCCCAAAAATGACAGAAATGTGGCAAATGACTTTTAAGTGATAGGGACCAAATGTAGTGCTGAAAATGTATAATCAGAAAAGTAGGCCAAAATAAATGTCCCATGACAAATGCATTATGGGAAGTCTAGACCAAATCTATTGCTGAAAATCTTCAATTTCCCAAATACAATTTATTTTCAATTTTTCACAATAGAATTTCACATGGGGGGTGTCATTGGACAGAGGAGAGAGTGTAGTTTCAGAATGTGTTGAAACATCCGATGCAAAATGCATTATGGGATGTGTGTTGTTGTTCTAGTGCTGAAATTCTGCAATTTCACAAATACATACTATAAATTCAAAGGGGCTAAATAGGCCATTTTCCACGATAGAATTTCACAAGTGGGGTGTTATTGGAAAGAGGAGAGAGTGTAGTTTCAGAATGTGTTGAAACATCGGATGCAAAATTCTTTCTGAGATGTGTGTCGCAGTTCTAGTGCTGAAATTCTGCAATTTCACAAATACATACTATAAATTCAAAGGGCAAAAAAGGCCACATTTTCACGATATAATTTCACAAGTGGGGTATCATTGGAAAGAGGAGAGAGTGTCGTTTCAGAATGTGTTGAAAAATCCGATGCAAAATGACATATAGGCTGTAGGGAATACATTTACTGTAGAAAAAATTCAAAATCTGCCACCAACTACATAACCCCAGTAAATTTAATTACCAAATTATTTAATATAACACAAAAGACAACATTTATCAAAACATTCGGCAATGGAGTCAACAGAAAAATGATACAGGCTTTTAAACGTCTGTGAACAATGCCTGTTCATCTGCAACAGGCACATGGCTGTGTTATCGCGGATTTGCGGTCAATCCTGCCCCTTGTGGTAGAAAATTGCAATATTTAAGGTGGAATTGAAAATTAACTCCCCCGCTATCTGAATCTAGTGCTAACTTCAGCTTCGTCAAATGAAAAGGGGGGGGGGGGGGTGCCATTTGTTGCCTTGGTGTTTTATAGCAAAGCCACAATGTGTAGGCTATAGGATTCATAAAAGTATAAATATATTTCGTTTTTGATGATCCCTTACAATACAATCTTAGCCAAGCTGACGCGTAGCCTATTTTCATCTGGTAGCCTAGAGGAAACATCTTAATTTTGTTAAAATGAATCAAACTGAATGAGCCAGTGAATGGGCTTAATTCATGACTCCTGACCACAGGTGTCATGAATTAAGCCCATTCGCTGGCTCATTCAGTTTGATTTACTCTGCCTGAAGAAGGTCTGCTGACTGAAAGCTTGCAGATGGTGAAGATGGACTGCCGGAGAACAGGCAGGAACGGAGATACAATATTACAATATATTAACGATTAAAATATATTAACGATTACAATGTATTAACGATTACAATGTACAGTATATTTGCACAGACTGGAGTGTGCAGATTTGTCTTATATTTTAATCCTGGACTTTCACTTTACTACCAGTGAAATCAGACAGTTTTTTAAATCAATTTAATTGCATATCCATGACGATCAACTTGATCTACTCATTCTTTATTGATTGAATAAGATGCAAGATTTATTTCATTTTAATTTTCATGTGTTATACTAGTATATTGAATTGCAAACTGCCCCCCCAAAAAACTCACTAAAGAATTGTATGTTTGTCACACTTAAAATGTTTCAGATCAAAAAAATGTAAATATTAGTCAGACAAGTAAACACAAAATGCAGTTTTTAAATGAAGGTTGCTATTATTAAGGGAAAACAAAACCCAAACCTACATTGCCCTGTGTGAAAAAGTGATTGCCCCCTAAACCCAATAACTGTTTGGGCCACCCTTAGCAGCAAAAACTGCAATCAAGTGTTTGCAATAACTTGCAATGAGTCTTTTACAGCGCTGTGGAGGAATTTTGGCCCACTCATCTTTGCAGAATTGTTGTAATTCAGCCACATTGGTAGCCTGGAAAATCCAGACCCTGATAATCTAGAAAGATTAAGGGTCTGGCAAAGAGCAATGTAATGGCCCAACTCGAGGGGCGGCAACAAGCATGCATTTAAAAATCTCACTGCACGCAATTGGATAACACTAGACCATGCTTACTCTGAATGATTTCGGACTTCGACGCAATCGGATAACACTACGACCAATGTGTACTGTCCTCCAACGTTGCAGCGCTGTCTTCATCAGTTTAGCTGGTTCCTCGGAATGCAAGGGGGAAAACTAACGTGTGCAAATATATCAAAAGGCTAAAGTCCTACATTGGCTATGTTGTAGCCTATCCCCAGAATATCAGCAGCAAACTCAGTCTCTGTCTCGCAAAACAGTCTCCAAATAAAACGCACATCGGCCTGTTGCCTAGCCTATTCTGTGTGCCAATATAGCCTATCGTCCAAAATGCTTGATTGCATTGCATTCTCCACATTTTTAGCTAAATTTTCATGTACCACATCAGCATTTTTGTTCAGTGAATCTTTTGTAAATTGCTTTACAATTACCGTCGGGCCTATAGGCATATTGCCAGGCTTGCCTCAGCTTCGGTCACGTCCTTTTACAATTTTATCATTGTAATAAAAAACGCAATTTGGCACATAATTTCAACATGCTGCTGGCCTACTAATTAATGCCTATTGTATTGCATCATTGCTCTTTGCCAGAGTGTCTCGCAGAGACAATTCCATTGTGCTCTCGCGAGAACTCTGGATTTCCAGGGTACCACATTGGAGGGTTTGAACATGAACTGCCTTTTCCACAGCACCTCAGTAGGATTCAGGTCAGGACTTTGACTAGGCCTTTGACTTCTCCTTCATGGTTCCATTATCACAGCAAGTGTTCTAGGTCCTGAAGCAGCAAAACAGCCCCAGAGCTTCACACTACCACCACCATATTTTACTGTTTGTATGATGTTCTTTTTCTGAAATGCGGTGTTACTTTTACGTCAGATGTAATGGGACACACACCTTCCAAAAAGTTCAACTTTTGTCTCGTCAGTCCACAGTGTTTTTTCCCAAAAGTCTTGGGAATCATCAAGATGTTTTCTGGCAAAAATGAGACGAGCCCTAATGTTCTTTTTGCTCAGCAGTGGTTTTCGTCTTGGATCTCTGCCATGCAGGCCATTTTTGCCCAGACTCTTTCTTATGGAGTCATGCACACTGACCTTAAAGGAACACGCCACCCAAAATCAGTAGTAATATATGTTCTTACCTTAACTTTCACGAGTTGAGTCATACCTCTACCGCGTCGGTATGTGAACTCAAACGCTCTGGCGCGCGGCGCGAATGTGTTAGCATGTTGCTATGCTAGCGGGCTCTGCCGTAGCCGGGTATTTACCAGAATTGGGGCCTATTTCTGTCCACAGGGTGTAATTCTATTAAAAACACATTAAATCTAATGTTTAGCATCACTAATTAGTATAAATAAAAACAAGCCTAGAGTTTTTAATGGTTGCTCCTACTCATGATTTAGACACATTTTATTGGTGTTTTATGGTACAATATCAGTGTTTTGGTGTTGTCCGCAACCAGAGTTTTCACATAGCCATATCTCAAACATTATTTATCAAAAATTCATTAAAAAAATCATGCATATAAATTAAATGTTATCTGAACTAATGAACTGCATGCACACATTATGCATATATATGCATTTTCTGCTTTATTTTGCTTAATGTTTACCTGTCATTTAGCCGTCATTACCAGCACACTCTACATAAAGGCACTTTGCTACTGTTTTTTCATCAAAAAAATATTTGGTAACCATGGTCACCTATTATCACAGTGGAATACATGGGTGTCAAGCAGAAAGATTGATGCCTTGATGTCCAGAAACATAAGAAAATCTACTCTTTATCCCTCGTTTTGGGCATGTACACTTATTATGTGTCATTACCATACGCATTGTATTTCTGTATTTTTGAATATTCCTGAAATTTTAAAATGACTTTAATAGTTTAAATGATGTACATTACATGTAGAAAGCTAGCTACACTTGCATGGTGATCATTTTTGCTTCTCAGGGTAGTTTTTCGGTATAAATGTCATCACCAACACAGTCATTACCAGCACATTATAGCTTGAAATGTAGTGGTAATGACGACTGTGTTGGTGATGACATTTTTGCAGATACATTTAAAGTACTCTTTTTAAAAGAAATTTAAAAAAAATTCCACAAAGTCAGTTCAACTTGGGTTTCTAAATTATAAACATTTAATTGCAATAGATTACGATCAGTGATTTGTCATCACTGCAACAAATGTCATTACCAGAACTGCAATGTCATCAACATCACCATGCATATTTTTGCCAATAGATTATGTATAAATTACAATAAATTACATTAATTAGATATTTTTGACAATGTTGGACAGTCTAAATTGCTACTGGATGAAAACAGATATGATATATGGCATATATTTTAAATAAATGAAATTCCAAGCCAGGGTCGAGTGAAAAAATAAAAAAAATAAGATACTTAAACGACTATAATTCATGTTGTAAGTAAAATTCAACAATTCTAATAAGTTCAAGATAAAATAGACTTCATGTGAAACCATAATTGATCATTGATTGATCATTGATTGACCATTTTAACTTTAAAATGTACATATTAGGTGATGTGATGGTAATGACATTTACCTGAAAAATCACAAGGTTACGCTATTGTAAAGCAATTTACAAAAGATTCACGGAACAAAAATGCTGATGTGGTACATGAAAATTTAGCTAAAAATGTGGAGAATGCAATGCAATCAAGCATTTTGGATAAGGCTATATTGGCACACAGAATAGGCTAGGCAACAGGCCGATGTGCGTTTTGGAGACTGTTTTGCGAGACAGAGACTGAGTTTGCTGCTGATATTCTGGGGATAGGCTACAACATAGCCAATGTAGGACTTTAGCCTTTTAATATATTTGCTGCATTGGATCAGTCTTTCTAGAAAGAACAGGCAAGAGCTTTCTAGCCTCACGTCAGCAGCTCCGCATCCCATATACATTAAAACACAGCGGATGGCGGGCAGGTGCGGTTTTGAAAATTGGTCAAAAAACTTTGCTGATGGATGGATTAAGTTTTGTTATGCAGTTATGGTTGAAATAATAGCCCATCAGCGCATCTCTAGTGTGTGTGCCTCTCTCTCGCTCAGAGGGGAGGGGGAGGCTGAGGGGTCGATCAAGCATGGATTCTAAACTCTGTGGTGGATAGGATCTACAATTAGGTGTTAATTAATATTAGGCTACTACCTAGGTCGAAGTACTCCCAAGTGCTATTGCGCCAGACAGGGGCGAAGGCAGAGGGGTGGCTCCGGGTGGCACAGACCACCCTTGAGATTATATTGGCCACCCCAGGTGCCACCCCAAAATTCTAGTCTACGATTGGCCATTAACATGGTCTAAGGCTGGACCTTTTTTGATGCACTTGCAGTGCGCTAGTTTGAAGCGTCAGATGTCAGAAATGTAAGTGGCAAACATGTTGGCCTCTATAGGCTACATTATTGTTTTTAGCATATGAGTTTACAGTAGGCCTACAGGCTACTGCTTGTGCTTGTGTGATAGGTAAATAGATATCTATTTACCTATCACATCTGCCAGTGCCTATTTATCTAATCACACACCCAAGTTGCATTTGTTTAATCATGTCATGTAGGCTAATTTTTCTACCTGCCTATTTTACCTAGCCTACCCAGCCGACATTTGCTAGGTCATTAAGTGTTAACTGTAGGCTAGGCCTACTTTTGTAAAAGCGTTTAATGTCAATAATGTCCTAATGTAATGTTAAGACAACTTTTTATTCACGGGTCATTCCATGAAAAACGTACAAATCTCCCCACTCGACCGTCACAGATTTGGCTGAAAAATATTTGTTCTTAACATATCAAAAAAATGTGATGGTGTTCTGTCTCATTTTCTCAAAATTATTTTTTGAAAATGTTGTATTTTTGTACACGCCCAGCATTCAATGGCCTATGGAAGCATTACAGTTCCAGAAATCTCACATGTATGTCTTAAGGTAAAAGAAAATCCCATTTAGATAGATAGATAGATAGATACTTTATTGCTACACAACCATGTTGTGTTTTTGCTACAGAGGGATTTAACTCAATACAGGGAAGAAGAAAAGTAAGAAATACTTGTAGTTTTCAGGAGTCTTACTGCTGAAGGGCAGAAGCTATTTTTCAAAACGTGTAGTTTCAGTTCTTATGGACCTGTAGCATCTTCCAGTTTTTTCCATTTGAAAGTAGATTATTGAAAGAGAACTAGAGAGAGTCTCTCATCGTCGAATCATGGACAAAAAGGTCAATGTTGATTGCAAGAAGATGCAACATCAGGAGCACCAAAAGCGATAAAATCCAGCTGATCCAACTCTGAAATGTGTGATAAGGAGAGATGATAAGTATCATACATTTCACCCCATTATATCTTCCAACGTGTTATGTTAAAGCATGTGTCATTATAAAGCAACCACTATGTTAAAGAAGCCCTATGCAGGTCTGGTTATTCCTTCGCTGTTTCTGGGTTTTCGCCTGATTTGGGCTCGCATTTTTCACGACATAGCTCCCTCTGCAGCTTCGGTAGCAAGTGACTGCTACGCTAAACCCCCACTAGCTAGCGAGCTAGCCATCAATAAACCAAGCTAAACACATAGGGCTCACAATAAAACGGTCGAGCAAACACATTGTTCAAGAGACTATCAAATCACATTACAAAAACGAAGTTCACCCAAGGGTAGGCTACTTACAATTTCAACAGCAAAAAAGCCAAGTCGGAGTCCGTTTTGCAGTCTTCTTAGAAACTACAATCTGACTACATTTTTGAGTATTTCCGCCGAGTTACATCCGGATGTGTTCGGACCGTGACCGACCGCGACCAGAAAGTTGCATATTCGGTTTTTCCGCGGAGAAGCACTAGGGGGAGACGAAGCACCCACTAAACGACCCAAAAAGTGTTGTAGAACCATCACAACGACTCTCAACCTGCATAATTAAGGTCATTTTTGCTAAAATTGTTGCATAGGGCCTCTTTAAAATGACCATTGTTATTTTTTTTATTTGTTTATTTATTTGATAGGGGCAATGCTCATTAATCAACAGACAAGTTACTTGCTGTAAACAAGCCAGAGTTAGTTACAAGTGTTTCAAATGTGTGGTGTTTTTTACACATAACACAACTTTCAACACAGTAGGCCTATGTGGGCCTCTTTAAAGATATCTTACCATTTATTTCATCTGAAAGTATTATCAAAATGCAGGAAATTGAACATTTGTTATTTATTATGAAACTTTTGAGCAGCACAAGAAACCAAAGGAAGAAACAGCCTAAGCCTACATTGCCATGCCAACCCTATATGAAAACAATTTCTATTTTGTATGTAAACTATACCTTAATTGTATTGTTTGTTTAAAGTAATTTTCCCTTTTGTGTGATTTTCAGCTCTGGAAGATGACCCGGACCCCTTGAGGGCAGATGTCTTGTGGTCATGCAGTTACACCAGGTGCTGCAGCCTGGACCGGGTATGGCTGGAACACTGGCCCTTATTCAGTTTAATCAGCACCAGCTACTTGATTATGGAAGATTCAAACTGAGAGTTCATGACCTGGGGTTATTCCTCTGTCCAATTCTTCATAAAACTATTCCTTCCCGGGGTCAGTACAAGTTCACCGGCCCTGCCTTGAAGGACAGCACACTGGAGAAGTGTGGAGCTGACTGCCCTACAAGGAACTCTGTTGGCTCACCATCTTGACAGTAGAGGAGCAGAGCTATTTTGAGGAGACCATGGCCATAGTGGTTGCGGCTGTGAGTACAAATCAGTAAGGACAGCTTTTTGTTTCACTCATCTATCAGCTGTCTATAAATGTGGTTTAAAAGTTTTACAGACTGTGTTATGTTGGATATTTATAACAAATGCTTTTTTCTGTATGCACCATACTGTACATACATAATGTATGTGTCCTGGGTGCCATTCCTACAAGGAAAGAGTGGGCGTAACCAATCAAGCTGTGCACTGCATCACCTGCCCTGCTTGGAGCAAGGAACATTTCCACTTCTGTTGGTAGTGTCTGAGGAGGTGGAAGGGGGCAGTATCTCACATTGACCGCTATAGCAACTTGCACTGCGCTGACATGCTGCTTGTATAGAATGACACACGCTGCTTGTATAGAATGACACAACAGTGTTGTGGGAAAGAGCTTTTTGATGCTCTGACAAATGGCGTTATAGTTGGGTTGACTCTTTAATCAGATTAGTTGGATTGAGTCATTAGCCAGTTCTAGGATGTGTCCGCATGGTTTGTGACAGCTGTTTAAGTCAGTTTTTAAAGGTTCCTCATAATTTTGAATGTTACATTGACCAAACTTATTTCTAAAATGTAATTATATTAAAGTTCTGAACTTTGTATATTAGTGTACTAGTATAATTACATAATACATTAAATAACAGTAAAGTATTAAGTGTTATATCAAGACAGTGATATTTTTACATTTTATCTTTTTTTCTTTATGGTTAAATAAGCCACAGTTACTGTTATTACTTACTATGTGAGAAACGGTCATTGTTTCCCTTATCAGCAAGCAGACGGGATTGTTTCCAAAAACTCATATTTAGTTATAAAGGACATACACAACATATACATTTCTGAAACTGACCATTTTTACTATTTCATAAAAAACATTCACTCATTTTGAATGATTTGAATGCCAGCAACACGTCTCATAAACAGTTGGGATTGGGGCAACAAAAGACTGAAAAAGTTGTCTAATGGTAAAGTAAACACAAGGAGGAACCTTTCACAACTAATTACAATAACTGCCATTATGGTTGAGTGTCATACAGCGCCCAGCCAGCCATTTGCCAGCACTAACATCTGGGCTGACCTCTGATTTACTTTTATTTGCACTGTAGCCTACTTTAAGCAAAGCACAAGACATGCTCAGCGTAACAGCAGTTACAACAGTTTCAGAATAAAGATGCCTGTACAACGTATGTATAGCATGACTTTGACAGAAATGTTTTTGAACACAGTATATAGTATTTTTTAAGAAGTCTCATCACTACACTTCAGTGCCTTCATGTTTTGTGTTCTTGACTGGATGTTGCATTTCTGAGGCAGATGTGTCCAAAGAGACTGTACCAACAGTTCGGCTTACCTTCAACAGATTATGTTGGTACGGTCCAGACCTCTGGGATCTCCTCTTCCGAGGAGCCTTTCCAATAGAGGTATGCTTAGATACCTCCATCTTTGTTGGCACGACAAGATGAGGTGAATGGTGTGAAATGTCAATTTGCTGTGTCAAAACAATATCAGGTATGTAGGTGTGTTTTTCGGTAGCTGTGTTGTTCTTAATTTTCTCAGGCATCTGATGAAAGAGGAGAAAGGAATATATCTTTCAGGTTAGTCTTAGTCTAGTCCTCAGTTGATTTAACTGTTGCTTAAGTGGTGATAATATATTTGCAAAGAGGTTACACCATGGAGGAAGTGTCAGTCAAAAAGATGAAATCAGTGCTTGCTATTATCCAAACATACTTAACATGTAATGCTTATTGTTATTTTTGTTGCTTTGGATGAAAGCATCTGCTAAGTAAACATAAACAAAATGTTCCATTAATAATAAGCTAGTGTACATTTTGTCTCATCTCTTCTGCTGTTGTGATCTCAAGGGATTCCACAGTACTGCTCTCCATGTTATTTTCTTCTTGCTGAGGTGATGAAGGTGACAATTCTCCTGAAAACACAAATCTCTTTCTGTAAATAGTATAGTTTTACTGCACAGTACAGTGGCAATAAGTACAGTAGATGATTCAGCACATTTCCTTCTATTTCATCCATTGAATCGATGTTTGACCTATAAAGAGAGTGTTTGACTATACTCACTTTTCCTGTACACAATCATGTATGCAGTCCTTGACCTGCAAAAATTGAAATGGCAACTTCACAAACAATGAATAAACAGTTTACTGCCTAAAGCGTATTTCTCTGTACAATTTGAATACCTTTCTAAGAAGTCTGTGTCTGTGAACTGTTGAAAAAACAACATCAACAGTTTTTGCTTTAATGTCAAAGATGCCATTCACCGTATTATAAATCAGCATATCATCAAAAGGAGTTTGAAGCTATTAGTTGTTATTTCAAAGTAGAAGAATTACATGGTCTTATGCATGTCCCTTATGGTCACACTCCTTGACAATGACATTATATCCTGCACTCCTACAACTATCAGTAAAGTGATGCAAACCTTTGCCACGTGAGAGTCATCAAAGGAATACCAGTTATTATTCTCAGGAGACTTAATGTTGGCCCAGTAGTGTCCACTTCCATACACACCACTGTGGTTGATGACGCCATACAGGTCATACGTGCAACTCTAAGTTGAATATAATAAGCACAACAAGGTTGTGATTTCATAGATAGAATTGTAGGAAAATGTATAATACAAACTGCAACAGTTCAATTCCCATATATCCGCATGCTCTTCAAGAACAGGATAAATTGTATACTTTCAAAATAAAAAAACATAAATGTTATGCATTTAAAATCTATGGTATCGGACATGCAATCAGTCACATTATCACCTCAAAGTAGTCCAGAGTAGGGGGGATGTCCACAGGGCAGCAGTTCTTCTGATATCCCATTGTCATGTAGTCAAAGTAAAAGCGCTTGAGGTGCAGATTCAGTATGGTGGGATACTTCTGAACACTGAAACTCTGTAGGAAGAAAGGCATTCATCACTGAGCCTGAACTAACAACTAATACAAATCCTTACTGCATTAATAAGGAAAATATATAATATATAAATCATTGACTGATTTCAAAGCTATCGTTATTTGGACATTACGTAAGGGATAACGGCCGCCGAGGTGTCCTGTTATACGGAATTAATGGACGAGGGCGAGGGGCAAAAACTCCCCGACGTGCATCGGAGGGGAGTTGCCTCCGCCCAAGTTACCATTCATAAGCATTGATATGGAACGGTGTCCTGTTATTCAGAATTAAAGGCCACCCGCCAGCCAATCAGAAAAGAGTATTTCTTCTCTCCGGGTGATAAAGTGTTATAATCACTGTGAGGATGCTGGATAACCTTGGGTAGTTCATTTGTCAGTGGAGAATGTTGACCTTTTTCAGGCAATCAAATGTACACTCACAATTTCAGTGTCTGTTTTCTCATCACAGACATCACAGTACATCCAGTTGTCCTCATCAAACGTTGTGGTTTTAAAGAAGGCTTGAAGACCATCAACCTACAATAGTCATGTCTGGTCAATGATGTGCCAATGTGCTGACAACTCAAAATAAAAAACATGTTTATTTTTCCTGATATTAGGCCTAGTCATTCAATCTTTGAGAAGCGAATGAAAAGTTGAGTGAGAGTTACTCTTACCACATTGAAAACGTCATTATGTTCAGCATCAATGGAGAGTGGAAGTGAAAAGAATTTGTTATCTTCATGACATGCGTCATGATCTCTCTTCAGGCACCTCAGTGTTTTTTGCAATCTTCCCTCATAGACCTGAATGCATTCACGAGAAAAAGAAATCATTAAAAAGACATACATACAGTATAAACACAGGATAACAGTAGATATTTATATGTAAAAATAGTTGTGGGTTAGTACCTGGGAGACATCCTGTGACACCTCACTCAAGATTTTCTCAAACCACTCCACTGCATCTTGCTGTTCAAAAACTAACATTAAAACAGAGTTGTCTGAACGAACAGAGATCCCTATGTGTCAATAACAAAGTAAGGAGTGTTTGAATTTCACTCACCGTTTTCAATGGAGAGACTTCTGGTTATGTTGACAGGAGACATGCTATCACTTTTAAGATCTTTAAATAGTTGTTGTAGATGGTAAAATACATTTTCATTTGGAGTGATCTGTGAACTAATAATGATAAGACTATCATGTAAACAATAGTGACTACAATATTGTGTGCAGTGCAGCCATACAGGAATTGGATTATTCTTTTTACCTTTCTACTGCCTGTCGGAACTCTTTGGTCATAAAAAGAACCTGTAAAGCTGAGTTCAGATAGCAGGTTGCTCCTTGATTTCTCAAGCCATTGTACACAACTGTTAACCGAGATAAGAATTTTTTGTGGCAAGATGTAAAGTAAAATTGAGATGGTACAAATAATTAGAAAATTAGATTACAGCGTATAATATGCATTACTGTTGAACTGTTATCAATTTTCATCTTGTGCATGAAATTACCTTCCTGTGCATTGTCTTTGGGTTTCCCGCTGTTTTTTGAATGAAGGTAAAGGTATAAATTTTCACCCTTAGTAGTAATTTCTTCTTCTGCAGAACTGAAAGACAGTTTCAGGTTCTCAGGCAGTTGCCCTGTATGTGCACAAAGATTGGCTGATCACACTTTCTTTATACAAGAGACATGCACAATTCTAGCACACAATTCCAAAAAGAAAGAAAGGTATTACTGTAGTCCAGGAACCAGAGGCCTATTTTGGGCCGATCGGTGCCAACTCAGGGCAGCAAACTTTATTTTTATTTTATGATAGCTATTGTGTCTATAACACAAAAAGGCATGATAGACATCTGGGACTCACAATTCAAGCTTAGTAGAACACTCAATATATACTGGTAGTGTATGACATAAATATGCCTAAAATGTACGATGTAAAAATGTAAAATGTACAAAAATGTATGCACAAGGAGAGTGGGGCATGTCAAAACCCATGTTAGTTCACATCTTGAGAGTATACCTTCAGAAAATGTATGGTTTAGGTGGTTAAATCAGTTTTTATTAAATGGCACAGCGCAAAAGGTATTAGCCACACACCCGATTTAGCCTACCTACTGTATACCCAATGCATTATGTATGGACAGAAAAGTCAGAAGGAGGGTAGGAAACGTCAAAACCTCTATATGCTTTAGGTGGTTGAATCAATTTTCCCTAAATGGTACAGCCCAAAAAGGCATCAGCCATATACTCTATGTAGGTATTGGTAAATGAAAGTATAAGCTTTCAGAAAATATGTGGTTTATATGGTTGAATCAGTCCCTTCATGGTGCTGACCAAAATGCAGTGTACACTTATTTCAGCTAAATTCATAAAATCCCATTCATTTCAATGGGAAATTTACTCAAGAGACTATAGAAATCTTCAGCTGTGAGTTTGGAAAGTCCATCACACATTTTTGTCATGGGGGCATAGACAAACAAAATAAAACAGGTTTGGATTGGTGCCCTCTCTGCTGGCTCATGGATTATGCTATGTGCTCATGGTAATGTATAAGTAGTTTCCAAATGTACCAAGGATGGAAATATTCCATATAAAACTGTACAATTGTTTAGTCAGATGATGTGACTATATCTGGTAGCACAATAGGCTACACTCCTGTTCAGGCAGCATGCAGCTGCCTAATTTATCCAGTAGATGGCGATACTTCACTTTAGAATCACTAAATGACAGAACTATTTCATTACGGCCTGGGCAATGAGCATGTGTCAATTACAAAGAATATTTTGCTCATATTGCTTTTTCTTCACAAATATAATGGTAAAGACATTTAATTGTGACTTAGTTTTCGATTAAATTATTGAAACTCACAGTTCTGGACATGTAAACACTGGACATCTGAAATTCAAAGAGAGAAAAAATAGGGGAAAACACAGCAAACACTAATGAAATTCAAATAATATAGGCTTAGGCTATCCACAAAACCTTAATACCATGAAAGGAAAGTATACAGGCTATTTCCTCCAGGTCACTCACCTTCTTTGTCCTTTGACCGAGACTGCAATTCTGCCGAGGCTTTCATATCCATTTTAACATTCTTTGCTAGCGTTAAAATATGATAACCTATGCCTTTAGGCTAGCAGATAACATTTAGGCCTATGGCTTTGATCAAAAGAAAGATACTATATGCTAACCTATCTGTTTTCCCTCTGCATCGTGTGAACACAATCCTGATTTAATTGCTGTTGCATATATGAGGCTATGAAAGTAGCCTATTGCCACAAGCGAAGATACTTTAAAACGCGATATTTCGGTTCCTGCTCGCTGCAGCCAAAGGTAGCCTATGGCAAAACACAAGCAAAATACAAAGCTTTAAGTAAAACTGAAACCCACCTGCTACTTGCCAGTTAACGCCCACGGTCCTGCGAGTCCAACCCCTCCAACACACACACACACACTTCCCCACCCCCTTGTTGAAAGAGCGACAATCAACTTTCGTGTCAGCAGCTGTACGTTTTCAAACTCTCCTTTCTCATTCGACCACAGTTTCTGACCAGTAGCCTAGGCTATTTGTCAAATCTCAGGTTTGATATAACTCTTTTGATAGGCCTAAGCCTATATTGTTGATATTTGTACTCATAATTCTAATGCCTTATTGCAGTCAGATTGACTCATTACATGCATTATGTTACGAGCATCAGCAGACATTCTGTATGTTACTGCACAACACTCTGCTGAGCTCATACCTGCACTCATGCTGAGATGCATTCCAGTTTAAGTGTCAGTTTCAGGCCTAATGGCCTCAGGGCAATAGCCTATGATGACTTGTGGTCAAGTTGGCCTAGGATTATCTTTTGGCCTAAGAAAAATCTTAAACTTTCCTTAAAGGTCAATTTAATGAAGCACTAATCCCTGAAGCGGCAGATGTCTCCTCCATCTCTCCTTAAGTTACCTGTTTTGCTTGCGGGCTTCAGTGAATTGTCAGTGCCATTGACATTTTACACTTCAACTTGTGAATGTAGTGAAAGAAAACAATAACAATAACAAACAATAGAATATAAAAACAAACAAAATACAAGTTTTTGAAATCATTTATATACAAGAACATTACAATAAGTAATTGCGATAAATATACAGTTGACATCTGACTCTCTGGTGTAGTGTGCACATACAAGTTAGACATTCATCACAAAACATCCAGATGAGAAGCAGCTTCCATTTCTGGACATTTTTAAATCCACAAAGGTTAAAATAGCCCAGTCTGCCAAAGACACATACAAGAAGTATTTTACAATATTACATGACACACAGTAGCATAGGCTACTACATTTGTGACTTCATAGTAAGTCCATATGTGTCCATCCTCCATGCAAGCGTAGTACAAGCATGAGTGTGGATTTATCCTTTATTCCATGATCAGACAGTTTGTCATTGTCCTCCAACTGCTTGGACGCATACAGAACCCGAAGCTCAGAAGGATCTAGGTTGTCAAGAATCATTTGAGTGAAAAGGGTTGCATTTATCACTATGACATGCATAGTAATTAATGTAATATATATTCATTTGGTGACTAAGAAACACATACAGTAACTAAAAAACAGTGCTTAATGGCCATTACCTATGTTTCCTGGCAGCTTCTCAATAAGTTTCTTCTTGAATACAAGAATAGTTGTGTTGTTGAAGTCTTCTTCTGTAGTTGCAACATCAACAGTTTTCTTTTCCCCTTGTATTCCGACAACTGTTAACTGGTATATTTTGCCCATGTTGCTGACAAACAAGGAGAATCAACCGATAGCAAGTGTTCTGCTGAGATGTGAAGATTAATGCTTTCACTTTCTTTTACTGAAGTTCCAGGCAAAGGTTGATCAACACATGAAAAGGGGCGTGCCATTTATTGCCATGGTGTTTTCTAGCAAAACCAGGATTCATAAAAGTATAAATATATTTTGTTTTTGATCCCTTACAATACAATCTCTTAGCCAAGCTGATGAGTACCATTTTCATTTGGTAGAGAAAACATCTTAGTTTTGTTCAAATGAATCACAAAGACAGTTACTGTTTGTTTTTTATCCATTGCATGAAGATGTGGACACTTATCCATTTATTCCTTATTGATTGAATAAGATGCAAGAGATTCATTTCATTTTAATTGTCATGTTTTATAGTATATTGGTGGAACAAATAACTGGGATTTTCAGTTTCAATTATTAATGCTGCTCAGGGAGTTATGAAATGGAAAGAATGAACACCAACATTCTCTTAACAACAGCAACAAAGCTTTTACACTTTGAAATCATGTATTGCATGGATAGGGTCGTAATGCGAAGGATTAATTATGTTCACAATGCTATCCTGCAAATATACCAATACATTATTTTAGGATAAAATGGAGGACTTTCAATGGCATCCTCCACATTTTGCAATATGCTTATATCTAATAACTACCTGTAACTATAATCATGTTTATCTGAATTTGAGATATGAGAAAGTTGATAACAAAAATCCCCCTGCAATAAAGCAATTTCCCAGAAATCAATCTGTGTTTTGTCAGCAGAGAAATGAAAGTGAAAGAGGTTGTCAGAAAATACACTGAGTCATCTGTGTTCTGGTATTGCATTTGAGAGCTGAGCAGATCGACAACAGTATCACAAGATGTCAACAACACAACAACAAGAAGAGCAGGAAAAAAGATATGATCCATCAGACACCACATTAAGATTTGTGACAAGACCAGATGATATCAGTAAGTCAATGATTCAGTTCTTATGGTTACTGTTTTTTAAGTAGAACTCTAATGTAAAAAAGGAGGCAGCAAGTGTTGTGTAAGTGGTGAGTGTTGTATTCCTCGCCTGGCAGCTCTGGATGATGACCCTGACTCCTTGAGGGCTGAGATGTCCTGTGGCCATGCAGTCACACCGCAGTCTCTCACGGCCTGGTGCCGCAGCCTACTGGACCAGGTACTGCTTTTTCAGGTCACACAAGTTTATTAAGGGTTTTAATGCAAGTGTGTATGTATTATTAACCTGAAACTGTGAACATATCTGCATCTTAAAGCAACACCGTGGAAGAATAGATATCTGTACCCCTTGGCCTCAATATTCAATGCTATTTAGTGCTAAGACGATACCCAATTTGTCAAAACAAAAAACAAATACTAAAATGGTGATTGTGATTGAGTAACATACATAGTGCACTATAAAGCATTTCTGATGTGCACTGGTAATGTTAAAGACTTCATTTCCACTATTGTAAGTCGGTGTAGCAAAAAAAAGAGTTTAAAGCTGTCATTTTTAAGTGAAACAATAGTGCATTGTGCTGCTTTAACCATTGTACTTATTGAGCACAGGCTATGTAATATGAGTATAATAACAGTACATGCCGTTGGTCACTAGTCAATCGGACTAATATTGTGTAGTCCACCCTGTTACATGTATTACAGAGAAATGTGCACAAGTAGGGCCTAGTCTTTATAAGTCTTTTTAATAAGGTTTTTATCCCATGCAGGGGCAATATAAATTCACTTGTCCTGCACTGGAGGAAGGCACAGTAGAGAAGTGTGGGGAGGAATGGTCCTACACAGAGATTCGCAAGCTGGCTGTGCTGACAGCAGAAGAGCAGGCTCACTTTGAGGAGACCATGGCTATGCTGGCTGCTGCTGAGTACTGTGAATACAAAACAGTAAGTGCCACCTACATGCTGACCGTACAGAGCAGGACTTGAAAAGCTATAGCCTACATGCTTTATTACATGCCATTGCATATTAATGTTTGTTTTAGCACATGCCCACATAATCAATTACACCTAATTATAAAATTCTTAATGTGCTGTTAAGTGTGAAATTGACCTCCCGTGGCTCTGGATTAAACTTTGGAATGTTTACCTGTTTACTAGTGTCCTGGCTGTCAGTCATTTGTGGAAAGGCAAGACCTGACCAACCTGTCTGTGCACTGCAAAATCTGCACCACGAAGACTGGACAAGCCTTCCAGTTCTGCTGGCAGTGTCTGCGGAGGTGGCGGGGACGTGCGCCTACCGCTGACAAGTGTGACAACGAGGGGTGCGTCAACCCAGATGTGGAGAGGCTGGCCAAGTGTAACCTGCTGACTCTCAGAGAAGTACAAAATGTGCGAGTCCCATCCATGCGTGCCTGTCCCACATGTGGCAACATCGTGGAGCACAATGGAACAGGGTGTAAAAACATCATATGCAATCGGTGTCAGATTGAGTTTTGCTTTTCCTGCTTGAAACTCACCCCTGATTGTCTGACCACCAGCAGTTACTTCCTGCTCTGTGATGGTGGTGTGGCTGACCGCCAGACCAGTATCCCATCATGGGTCAAGTAGCTGTTAGGAGGCATGTAGTGGAAAGTGCGTGCAGCTGTTGCCAGCCAATTTGAATCTCAGTCTGAATGAAATACACTGCCTTCATCTACTTCATCCACTATTTATGTGTATACTGTTTTATCAATGTTTTATGTGTGTAAAATGTAGCCTAGGTGCTGACACACTCAAACTATCTCTCTCTCTCTCACACACACACACAATCACTCACTCACTCACTCAAACACACAGATGACGACATGACTTGTCCTAATATCTGTCTGTATAATAGCCAATAAACATGAAGTGTTAAATTAGTCTGATTCATGGTATTCAAAATAACATCATTATCACAACACTGTAATAAGCTACAGCTGATCTATCTACAACAATCCAGCCAAAGGGTCTGCAAAATTTGCATTAATTTGTGATTCATATCTACAGATGCATTACAAAAATCCAAATCCAACCAAGTATTTTTCAAGTAAAAAATCTTTTCAAGTCAAAAATATCTTATTACACTTAATAAACAAGCTATAGGCTGACTGGTTTTTAGACTGACCAGACTTTTCCCCTGGTGCACTGGCATGTTATTTCACTTATTACTAGCAGTGAATAACTTGTAATAAGCGAGAAAATCCAGGTTGGTCAGTTCAAAAACTATCCTTTATAACTTGCATGTTGAATGATAATATAGTGTAATGAGGTTTTATTTTACTTGAAAAGAAACAAAAATACTTGGTAAGATAAGGGATTTTTTACAGTGTGACAACCCTTTTCACCAATAAAACAAGCAAATTGTGTCTATTGCTCCCATTCACATAAAAAATGGAACTTGAATCACTTCACTCAGGTCATGATGAGCCATGGAGAAATGTTAGAAGCTGATGAACATGGAGAAATGTTAGAATCAGTCCACATAATGAAGTGATGCAAAATCTAAACTTGAGAAAAGACCAAGTTACACACCTTCCAGAAAACGCGGGATATGAACCTGGCAACAATTAAAGAGAATAGCCTACCAATGGCATGCTTAATTACCAAATGGTCTCCCCCACAAAAGGTCCATGGAACCGAAAAGTTCGAGAACCCCTGATCTAGCCAATAGCCAACTAATTGCCAAAATAACTGATGAATGTCATTCCCATTTGTGTCAAGTCATGTCAATGGCATGGGTAACCTATATTCCATATAGCCTACATTTAAAAACAACACAATTGACTCAAGCTGAATCCTACAAGATATTTTTAGGCTGCATTTACTAGTTGTCATTTTATGAACAGTTTTCCATAGACTATAATTTCAAAGGAGAGAGAGAGAGAGAGAGAGAATATACACTGGTCCACTCCTTTTTTATTATTGGCTGGTTGGTGACACTTCGGCGTCTTTCATTGGATCATGTCGTGACAGCTACACCGACATCCACTCACGGAAGTGTGAAGCACCGGCGATACTAAGGGGAAATGCAGCAATAGTAGTTCAATAATATAAAGCTATAACAAATTATTTTAAAATAAAAGTGAGCAATCGACATAACATTATCAGATAGGCTAATTTCTGAAATGTCTGTGAATTATTCTCTATGGGAACACCCATTACAATACAAAGGTGCAATACATGGATAGGCCTAATAGCAGCATTAGGCCTACATTCTTGTAGGCCTACAAAATCTGATTTACACAATAAATTATGTTTTAACAATCTATTAAAAATATAGGCTATATTATGTTCTGGCTTTTACTTAATCTACTAGCCTACTTCTGCCTGTCTCTTCTAGAATAGGCCTAGGCTATCTAGCACTCGTGGGTCGTCTTCGCAATTTTGGACCTTTTATTTTGAAATGTCCGGCGGTAATAATATCCTCCTCTGCTAAAATTTGCTGCCGTTTTCACAATTACCGTGCTCCCTGTACATTGCTGTTAAAAAAAATCAGATTGTAGCCTAGGTGGTCTGCAGAGCAATTGTAGTTAATGTAATCTTTAAAGAATATAGGCCACATGGACCTTTTGATATATATGGTGTTGTGCGCTCTGTCTGTAGTTTCTAATGCAGTCAAAAAAGGCGAGGATGGCGAATGGGTGAATCTCCCAAATAAATGTGAAGGTAAGCCTACTCAGTTTGGCTCTTTCAATTGCGTGTTAGTTATCAGTTATTATGCTCTTTACTAATCTATTTGCATTTGATTAAGATAACTGTGTACATAACGAACCCAGTGTATAGCCTATTATTATAGCAATAACTGTCCACGTACCGCTACTTGCTGTTCAGTGTAACAGCGCAAGCTATCAGGTCTTGCATCACGCCAAGTAAATTACTGTGCTGTCATAGATACCATAATAATAATCCAGTTCAATTTTCTTAGTATGTAAATTTGTAAGCATCGAAATGAAGTCTGCATTTGACGAAACTGGGAAGACAAAAGAAGTGATCGACACCAACTACCGCTTCATAGACGGCAAGGGGTCCGCTCCAATCAAATATGTGAAATCGTAAGTCAGTGTGATATTTATTGTACTACCAGGAGAATCAGTGTCCCATTGTCTTAGATAAAGTATCAGAGAGCAGTAACGTTAGGCCTATCCATTTATCTGTCAGTAAACATGTTTTGTTTTTTGTTTTTGTCTGAGATCTGAGATATTACTTTTGTTTATGTTTATTATAATCAGAGGAAATACCTCTGAAACCTGATCATGCATAATAATATATTAGTAATATATTAGTAGTATATTTAGTATAGCTGTCTTTTTAAGTAAAACATTGTACAGACAGTGTAGTGCACTTTCAGTTCCTTATATTGCTCACTACCTCTGTCCTTCCCCAGTGACATACGCTTCATCGAAGTGGTGGAGAATGTGTGCAAGAGGCTGCTGGAGTATAATCTGCACAAGGAGAGGACAGGAAGCAACCGCTTTGCCAAGGTACAGTCGGCTACACACCAGATGTTACCGCACACAGGTGTTGAATGTGAGACCAGGAGGCCTAAGGCCCAGTTGTGCTATGCCCACCAGAGACCTGCTGAGTAGCCTACTAAAGTGAAGTTGAACATATAGCAAGCAGTACTTTGCACATGCAACATTTTCTTATTTGATTATCTGACATGTAGTCTGCTCAATCTCAACTCATGTGTAGTGCATACTAAACACTTCTTCTTTTGACTTCCTCTTATGTTGTCCTGTATGCTTTTCAGTTCTCACATCCTCCCTTTACCGCCCCTCATATTTATCTGTAATTACACATTTGAACCATTTATTTATGTCCACATGAAGAAAATGGTACAGGAACACAAATATTAAAGATGCAGTTGAATACATACACAAACTCATGGACCAGTGGCATGCAGCAGGTCTTCACAATATCACTCAATAAGCATTATACTCAGTTCTTAAGGGTATAAGTAGCAACGTGGCAAGCCATTTAGCTCTCTTTTTGGCCATCCCAAGCTGCTGCAGCCCTCTTACTACCAACCTGGGGTGTGTTTCCCAAAAGCATAGTTGCTAACCTGTTACTGTAACTTAGTTGGTTGGCAATGGGAAATTGCGTTGCAACCAACAAAGTTGCTAACTTAGTTAATATTCCTTACGAGGTGGTTAACTTAGTTAGCAACTATGCTTTTGGGAAACGCACCCCTGTGTGTGTGTGTCCTAGGCTACCAAATATGAAAACAAGTAGTCTGCACCTATAGCCTAGCTCTGAGATGGTGTTTAGGAGTGGATGGCATTTAACTACCTTGGTGTAGAAAGCCTCCTCCATGCTAGAATCAAAGTTGCAGCCTACCTCCAAAATGAACACCTCACTGGACTCATTAATTATAACTAAATATTAAGAAGTAATTATTGTCATGATGTGCTATGTGCATTTCTTTGTAAGCATGGCAGCCATTTAAGGTGTGTGACAGTGTTTCGGTGATATGTTCTGAGATGTGATGCAAGCAATGAGGGACCTGGGTTGGGGGAAACCAGATAGAGAAGTTGAGTCTAGTAGGAAATACTTGTAATCTGGCTTTTACTGTAAATGTGAAAATGTCCTCATTGAATGCCATGTTCTTAAGGAATGAGTGAGACACAGAGTGATCAGCAAAGGGAAGACATGCAAGTTTTCCCTTCAGTTTCAGTCCAGTCCAGTGTTGCTGTTGTTGAGGTTGGTGTAAGTCCATAAGAGTTCGCCGGGCACCAGCAGATGTTAGCAGGTGGCTGTGACCACCATATAGATAGATAGATAGATACTTTATTGATCCCCAAGGGGAAATTCAGGAAATATGTGGCTGTTTCCTTGACGGTAGTGAGAGGGTCAGTTATAATGTCCTCTGAGTCAGATCGCACCCACTCCAGTGACACTCCAGTTTGGATGCAGAGCACATTCACTCACTCACTCACACACACACCCACACAAACACACACACACACACACACACACACACACACACACACACACACACACGCACACACACCTTGAAGGCAGTGTGTCTATTTGCACAGTCTCCGTGCCCCACAGCTCCGTGTTCAGTGTGTCTTGATTGACTGAAAGCCTCTAACTGAGACAACCAAAGGCCACATAACTACTTCATGAGCTCACACTGCTGTCACAGTGCAGAGAGACGTCTGACAACACAGATCGCTTGGGATCGCCGGGAGTGTGATTCAGGAACACTGCTTTGTTATTCTCTTGCATACCTGTCCGGTCTTCTGTCAGGAATGTTGTGTCCAGGTTGCTAGGAAGAGTAAACAGCTGAGCTTGCCTGACTGGTCGAGCGCTGCTGAAACAATGCGTGTTGTGTGTTCCTGGAGTATCGGGTCTGCCCCCTGCCCCAGCATGCGCTCATGTGTGCATTCTTGTATGCTTTGGCTACATGGTGCATTGTGGGTCGGTGCATTTGCTCCTGTATAGCACTGGCAGTAGCAGAGGTCAACAAATAGTGCTCCCTTGTGGTAGATAGATAGATAGATAGATAGATAGATAGATAGATAGATAGATATTTTATTGATCCCCAAGGGGAAATTCAAGGAATCAAGTGTATAAATCATAGTGTATATTTAGTGCACTGTGCTATGCCTCTATAGAGAAATGCTGTACAACTGTGCTCTACAAAGTGTTAAAGTGTGTATTCATCTGTAACCTATGTGGTGTGAAGTGTAGTCCCACACAGCCGCGCGGTGCACTTCAAAAGGCCTTTGGGAATCACACTTAGATCAGCTGGAGCTAGTGGGAAATTCTTTAGTTGGTTGAGAAATCAAGAAGTCTCATTGTGCTTCAGCATTAGTCTCTGTACTCACGTCTTGTCTCACAACTGTGGCTCTTTTATTTGTGTTTGCAGGGGATGTCTGAGACCTTCTCCACGCTGCATAACCTGGTACACAAGGGCGTGAAGGTGGTGATGGACATTCCTTACGAGCTGTGGAATGAGACCAGTGCCGAGGTCGCTGACCTCAAGAAACAGGTAGGCCCAGCTCTCTGTGTGTCTGTGTGCATTCAAATGTACTGTATATTAGTGCAAACTAATACATTCACTTTTTAGTGTTATTATCAGTGTGTTAGTTGTGAGGGTGCATGTATTTGTGTAGGTGTGTTTTTACCTTCTACAGAGTTAGTAAAAAGACCTAAAGTCTGGATGCTTCAAGCTAAACGTATTATGTAATTTTACCAAATATGGAATGCAGTGGCATGTGTATAATACAATGTGATTTTTCTGTGTGTGTGTGTGTGTGTGTGTGTGTTTGTGTGTGTATGTGTGTGTGTGTGTGTGTGTGTGTGGTAGTGTGATACAATGATAGAGAAATATGAGGAGGTCATTGAAGACTGGTATAAGGGAACTCAGGAGGAAGATCTCACCACTTACCTCTGTGAGAAACACGTTTTGAAGGGACAGGATCAAGGTACAACGGCACACACACACACACACACACACACACACACACACACACACTATTGCAATGCAATAATGCAACTATGTCCTTGCGATATGCAATTGGATTGTAGATCTGCTAATAGGTACTGTAGGCATTTAAACTAAGATATAACTATGTCATGTATATCATGACACCATGTGAGCTGAAGAAGTAATATATTGTGCTCAACCCATCAAATGTACAGTAATGTAACGCTAACAGAACCTCTAAATTTAACACTAACAATGATCCCATCCCAGCTTGTCTGAATGAACAGTGGAAGAAGAAGGGAGACTCTGCTGCCTTGCCAGAGAAGAAGAAAAAAAAGAAGAAGAAGGGCAAGAGCAAGGACGGCGAGGATGGACAGAGCAAGAAGAAGGTGAAGAAGAAAAAGAAGTCCATGACAGAGCAGGGGAAGGGCAAAGGGAAGAGCAGTGCTGGCAAAGACGGCTCTGTGGACGAGAAGATCCAGAAGAAGAAGAATCTGCACGGCGAGAAGACGGAACTCTGAAGAATGGAGCCGAGGGAGAGGGGGGAAGGTGGTAGATGTGACACCATGTCTGTAACCACATCCTGACTAGGGTACCATGCATTGCTGGTGTTGTACGTCCGCGTGCATTTGTGTGTGAATGCACATGTGTGTATGCGTACGTATGCGTGTGTGTGTGAGTGTGTGTGTATATCAGGGGGAGGGATAGCAGTGTGAAGTATAATTCAGACATGCCATGGTCCCTCCCTCGCTCACTGGCCGGACGGTCCCCGGGAGAGCCAGTCCTCTGCCCTCCATGCCACACTGACTCTTTTCTATGTTTGTATGTTTGTGTGAAAACACTGCTTCACAAAGCTTTATTCAATCCACTGAGCCTTTGTTTCAATGTATGTGTCCTTTACATTTCCTGTTCTCTCTCTCTCTTTCTCTCTTTTTCTCTCTCTCTCTCTCTCTTTTCTGTCTCATTCTACCTCCATTCCCACAATCATTCCTACCCTTCTGCATTGTTACAGGAGGGAGATGAGGTCTAAATATAACTCTGATTAAACAGCATGAGAGGCACCTCGCAGGAGCTGTCTCCTAAAGCTGGCCGGTATGTCCGGGGCTCATCGGGCTGCAGATGAAAAACGCCACGGTTATGAGAGTGGTGATTGGTCAGTGTTGTGCTGACAGAGGCCTTTCCAGTGCTTAGTGTGTGTGTTCATTTGTGTTACTCCTGAAATGTCCTTTTTCATGACAGATTATGAGAATTTTAGTCTTGGGCTGTTTGGGTAGACCACAGTTGAGGGGCATTTTATTTATCTTTAAAATGAGATTATATTGAAATTGTTTTCTTTAGTTACTTCCCAATTGCTCTGTTTCTTTTAGCATGTTCTTTTAAGTATACTGTAGCCTGTAACTAACATAATTTCAACTTGTCTCCATGACATACCCATTGAGTTGTATTAACCTTAAGCTGTTTGCCTACTTTCAGTATGTGTAGTGGGTTACTGTTCAGAACACCATTGGGAAATGTGGACTGAGCTGTTGGATTTGAAATGAAAATCTGGTTATAATCTCCAGCTCAGGGTGCTTGGCAACCTCTGTGAAGTGAAGGACTGTGCAACCTGATTGTAGTATTTTTAGTAGCATTATTATTATTAAGTAAGAAGCCATTCCAGTACATTATGAGGTCAAGTGCATTCCAATGACTATCCTCCCCATGGTGTTGTTTTTTAACCCATAGTATGCAGTTTACATGGCAGGGTGCAAATCACCAGTGTAAACTGTAGTGATACATATTGTGATATAGTGTTACAAACCTTTCCATGCTCTTGCCTGAATACCTTTCCATCATCTTCGCTTTCTTGAGGTAGTGTGCCTCAAATATGGTCCTGTTCTTATTTCCTTCTACTTGCTGTTTATTTTAGTATTTTAACTACTGATTTGGGGAACCTATAATGCTGTATGTTTAAAGAGGAAACAATGGTTAGGTGTAGGGTGTGGACCATCAATACGTGTTTTATGCATTTGCGATTTGTTTCTTATTTTTTATTGATCATGAGTGAATGAAGGTAAATGTGTGCAGTTAATTTCTTTGCTTTATTTATATGATTTGCAAATTCTTTGCATTTGCTTGTTTGTTAATTTGTTTGTTTGTTTCACGTTTGCACTGGCCTATGCAGCAGCAGAGTGAATGTGGGCCTGCTGTACGTCAACTGTGCTGCAGTGTGAAGAGGAGGCGTGTTCAGGGCTGGAAGGGCGATCTGGCAGCCGCTTGTTAGACATCTTCCAGTGGAGCTTGCAATAAAGTCCTGCTATTGTAGACTGTCTCTGTTGTCTTCATGATGTTGCACGGAGTGTCCCTTGGGCTGTACGGTGGTGTGTTTGTAATGCTGTTGTACATGACAATAGGCTAATCTGGAGAGTATTCCAGATACAATTAACTCAAAGTATGTGATTAATCATCTAACAGAAGAGTTCTATGGATTCAGTCTAATGAAGTAATATGGCGGAGGTGTTCCGTTAGATAGATAGATAGATAGATAGATACTTTATTGATCCCCAGGGGAAATTCAAGGTCTCAGCAGCATACATACAACACAAACACATTCTCTAACAGCAGAGGTTAGGAGGTTCACCACATACTTTCTCACTAAACCACTTCTTTACTAATAGGCAGTGAGTCTTTTTGACATTTCTGTGGTTATGTGAGGTCATTCTGATAGCTTCAGTAGAATTCCACATGAAACCATACTTCAAATCAATATCCTATGTGGTTGATGGGACCGAAAGCAATTGTGTTATGAGGTTTACGCCAGTTATTTGGCATGGTCTTCAAGGTGAAATTTGTGATTCTAATCTATTGCATTTTTTGTAAAAATTCATCAAATTCAAATCAATGTCAACTCAAAAGAGAAACAAAGTAGCTTGAATCAAGCTGCAATATTCCAGCCAAACAACACTTTACTTCAGGAGTGTGAGTTCTGTCATTCACCACATGGTGGCAGCATCGTTTGTAAACCAGGCTTGAAACACGCAGACTCACTTTTGAAACTTTTGGAAGAGTTTCTCTGATAAAACCTCAGTTTTAATGATGCTTTAACCAAACTTTTCGTTTTTGTTTAAAAGCACATAGACTATTTTGCTCCCATGTTTTTCCTATTTGTATCAACTTTTTTGAACCAACTTTGTGTTATTTTGGCCTTTTTTCTTTATGCACACAGACGCTAGATATCCTATGGTTTTATTTTCGTTACCTTTAGTTTTTCACAAAATATCTAGCTGGGTTGTGATTATCACTAAAGAGACGTCCAAATTGCACACGCACCCGTGGCGCGCAACTCAGTTGCGGGGGCCGCTGGAGACGTAAATGATGCTGTGATGCGCTTGACTGGAATGATGCGCGCAGGGTGCCTGCCTGTCACCGGCATATTGCAGTTCGCAGGGGGGGATTCATGCCCTGGAAGAATCAGTGGACATTAATTTATTTCCAAAAGGAGGTAAGACAAGGGAGCAATAGACCCACTTTACACTTTTGGAAAGGCTAATATTATTGAAATTCCCTGAAGAATAATTTGATGTTAACTAATGATGGTATGTTTGTATGAGCTTTCTATGTTCTTTAATGGTTTTCCATTTCAATGAATAATGACCATCAATAATATAATTGCATTCTTGCGTGGCATGTTAAAGTTGTGCACGTTAAAGTTGTACATGTTTTTTTTCTGTTGGGAAGGAGACGCACCCAAACAGAAGCTAACAATTTACGGTACAGAGTTTACAAGTGTTTACAAGTGATTTTTACATGGTTTCTTCTCTCAATGAAGAATTATGTTAGTAAACTGAGGACCGGCATACAATGGGCGACAAATTCGAGTTATTGAGGAAGACGCCAACCAAAAGCAGCAGTGCGCGAAAGCAAGAAGGCAAGCTGAGGATACGCGTCATCTTCCTGGACGGCAGCGAATGCTTTTTCGAGGTTGAGGTAAATGAAAAAGGCATTGAATTAATTAATTCATATAAACTATGGATTACTTGAGTTTAATTGACTTTTCCAAGATGTTTTGCTGTAGCTAGACTAAATTGAACCATAGGGCAATGGTTAACCTATATTTGACCTCCTGAAGTTTCAAATATGTAGGCAAAGCAGTCATTTAGCCTATATGAACCTATTTACAAAACCCTCACTATAACATACAGAATGTGTTCCTTATAGCTATAATTTACATTCGTGTATGCCATATAGCCATTTGAGGACTTATTTTAAATATTATTGGGGTCATGGAAAGGCTCACTGAACTGTATGGTGAAAGGCAACATTGCCAGAGGAGTCTATTCAAGATATAATGGGATTACAGGGTTTCTGCTCTGAGTCCACTCACAGTACTCACACCCTCAGGCTCTGTCCCTGTGAGAGTGAGTGAGATGCTTCAGAGGAGCGTATGTCAGAGTGATGTGTGTGTGTGTGTGTGTGTGTCTGAGAGAGAGAAAGAGAGAGAGAAATGGAATAGATAGAAGTGAAGATGGGAGAACAGAATGACAGAAAGAGAGAAGGAGGGATAGAGAAGGGAGACAGTAAGCAAGAGCCAGAGAGGGAAAAGGAAAGATATGGAATGAAAGAGAGAAGGAAGTAGTGACATGGAATATGGAGAGATGAAGGCTGTGTGCTGGCTAGCAGCTCAGCTGTGTTTTCTTTATAAAGTAGTAGGATTACAAGCCCCATTATCTACAAGCTCAATCTCCGACAATGGCCTACCCAGGAGATGCCCTTACGGCCCGGGGGCCTCTCCCCAGAATGGAGGGCAAGAGGGAAAGAGAGAGAGAATGAGAGGAGGGACAGAGAGGAAGGGAGAGTAGAGGGGTTAATGTATGTCTGTGTTTCTGGGCTGAAGATTACCAGAAAGATGTTATGAAAGCTGTTCGAAAAGCTGAGAGAATTAGTGTTTTTGGATTTTGGGTTGTGTCGGAGCTACGGTCTCTGTGACGTACGGGGTGGCTCTGAATGTGAACTCCATTCCGCCTTCATAGCCTTGGGCAAAAGAATCAATTAACACAGATAGGGAGGGAAAAGACGGAGAGAAGAAGGGATGAGAGGGCCAGAAAAGAGGAGTGGAGAGGCAGTCACACCGAGAAATAAAATCATGATTTAGCCAGAGAAGACTGAAATGGCAGAAACTGAAAAATTAAATAAATGAACAAATAAATAAATCAAAATAAAAAAAAAAACATGCATTTCTGGCAAGGCAAGCAGACATGCAGATAAATTAACAGGTAAATAAATAAATAGTGAATTAGTTAACCCAAAACAACCTCTTTATGGATTGCAACCTATTGCTGCTAGATGCAAGGTCTCTGTCTCTGTGTCGCTCCCTTACTCTCTTTAGTGTCATGGAAACGCATGATGATTACAGGTTGTGCATCATGTCCACACTGCTTTCTGTTCTCCCCTGTGTTCTCTGGGGCTGCTCTCGTTCCCAGCTCGTTTTCCCTCTTTAGCTCATCCTTGCCTTCTCTCCATCTCTGACAGCATAATAAGGATGTTCTCTGCCCAGCTGGTGTGGTAAACATAGTGTTCAACCTCGTACACACATAAAAACACACGAACACACACACCACACAAACACTGACATATGCACCAGGAAACACGCAGGCAAAAAAACACACACACACACACACACACGCACACACACACACATGCGCGCGCACACACACACACACACACACACACACACACACACACACACACACACACACACACACACACACACACACACACACTGTTATTAAAGGCTTAAGGGGAGTGCTTGACATGATAAGCTATTCACTTCACTGTTTTAAATATATTCTCATGAAGTGCAAGACAATATACATCATATTTGAGTCTTTAGCGGGCTTGTGCAAACATTTTCTGTGTTGTGAATTTTTGTGGAGATATTTTACAACTTCAGTATCATTGTAACTGATGTTTAGATTTAGATTGGGGCTTTCTACTGGCCTGTGTCGTCTTAATGGCACGTCTGTGATGGGCAAGATATCCACATCATAAAAAAAATTCTCACACATGGAAAATGTTCATTCTCAAATTCTTTCTCAAACAAAGATTTCAGAAATCTCAGCAAGGTTTTCTTCACCTTAATACATGCTTACAGTATATTCCTTTTCTCATAACTCATGACAACCAGAATCTTTACTGAGATTTACTATAGTCAAATACTTGCTGACTTTTGTGGACAGGACATCCAGTTAAATTACATAAAGTATGTTAAGGGAAGTCTGTTGTAATTGATGGTCAATTTTGACCACTCTTGCATCTGCACGTGTCCCACAAACTGATGATCTGTCATTTCTCTCATCTGTCTATGTCTTCAGCATAGGATATTGGGTGGGGATTTTTTCAACAAAGTGTGCGGGCACCTGAAGCTGCTGGAGAAGGAGTACTTTGGGCTGGAGTTCCGTCACCACACTGGTACCTATGTGAGTAATGCACATGTGACCCCTGACCAGGGACTTGCACAGACATTTGGAAGGGGCAGGGGCTCAAGTGAAAAAAGGGCACTTCCCATGTTTTTTAAATGAAAAATGCATTAAAACACATGGACAATATAGTCTCAAATCTCTGACTTACTGATTTAGGCAATCCGTTGCTCATCTGTTCATCATTGTATAAAGCCCGCCCAGGTGATCTGATTGATCCCGCAATGTGATTGGCTCTAAGAATCCTGCAATCTGATTGGCTGTGGGAACCCTGCATTCTGATTGGCTCCCCAAATCCTGCAATCTGATTGGCTCCCAGAATCCTGCAATCTCATTGTCTCTCAGAATCTTGCAATCTGATTGGCTGTGGGAATCCTGCATTCTGATTGGCTCCCAGAATCCTGCAATCTCATTGGCTCCCAGAATTCTGCAATCTGATTGGCTGTGACCTCCCTCACAAGGTCATGAGAGTAAAGACAGGACTTGTGTTCCCTGTACCTTATCTGTCGGTGTAGTAGTACCCTGGAGGAGTGAGAGTTTGTGTCATGATTTGTTGCAGACAGTGCTGGTGCTAGATTTGATATAAAACATTCACTGGAACTCTGAGAGTTAAGTATGAACAGTACAGTTGAGCTCTTGTTAAAGAAATACATTTCTATACTGAAGCGAGTGACCAGATGAGGCTGGTCTGAAATTTCCAAAACACCAGATCAGAAACTTGCTGATGGGTTCCTTTTTATATAGAAAAAAAAACATCAATTATGTTTGATTGGTTAAAGGTCAGAAAAACTGTACTTTAGCTTTAACTGCTACTTTAGCTTTAGCAAGTTCACTTAATAGAAAGATTTTACTGTAGTTTGATGGAGATGATGAAGCTCATATGCCTCTAAATGTGGCGTCCAATGTATGTGATTTTTTAAATACAGGTTTGGCTGGAGCTACTCAAGCCCTTATCAAAACAGATCAGAAGTAAGTTTCCCCAAATGTGTGCAATATGCTGTGTGTGTGTACTTTAATATATATAATATATAATATAATATACTTTTGTTGCATGAGAGAAACAAATAAAAAGATTTGAGGCTGTTGATCTTGCTGCTGTTCCATCACCCTTCTCTGCTCTCGCTCTAGAGGATTCCAGTGATCTGGCCTTCCGCTTCATCGTCAAGTTTTTTCCCCCAGACCCAGGACAGCTACAGAGAGGATTGACGAGGTGTGTGTGATTGTTCATGTTTATACATTATTACAGCCAGACAATCATGGCTGAAGTGTTGAGATGCAAAGTAAGGTTTGTTCTGCACAGTAATGTTTGTGTGTTTTTGTTGTCTTTAGGTATTTGTTTGCCCTCCAGGTGAAACAGGACTTGTCCAACGGCAGCCTGACATGCAATGACAACAGCGCTACCCTCATGGTCTCTCATATACTACAGTGTGAGTCTCATACTGCACTGCACTGCACTCAACATGACTGTGCTCTAGCTCTCTTTAATTTCTCCCTCTCTTCCTATCTTCATATCTTCCTTCTCTCTCTCTCTCTCTCTCTCTCTGTAGCAGAGTTAGGGGACTATGATGAAGAGCTGGATGCTCATCACCTTGAGAATAAGAAGTACATTCCAAATCAGGAGTACCTGGACCACAAGATCATGCGCCTCCACAAGAGACACAGGCACAGAATCACACGTGCACTCACCCACCCACGTTCACACCCACAGACACACACACACACACACACACACACACACACACACAAAGTTTGATTCTTACCTTGTTCCCTAGTGTTTCCTGTCCCCAGCAGAAACGTATAGCCAAACTTACACTCCACATTGATACCTTTCCTCCATATATCTCTCTCTCTCTCTCTCTCTCTCTCTCTCTCTCTCTCTCTCTCTCACTCACTAAATCTCTTTTTGTCCCCTCACACTCACTCATACCATCTCTCCCTCTGCAGAGGCCACACTCCGGCCCAGTCAGACGTGCATCTGCTGGAGGTGGCGCGTAAGCTGGACATGTACGGCATCCGGCCTCACCCTGCCCACGACGGAGAGGGCATGAGAATCAACCTCGCGGTCACACACCTGGGCGTGCTGGTCTTCCAGGTACACCAGATATCTAACATCTGACGGAGCTATTTAAGAGCCACCCATGCTGTCTTTCCATTAAGTATGGTGATGGTGGTAAATGCCTAAAATAAATAAATATCATAGTGTATGTAGGCTACAGTAAAAGCATTAAAGCTAGACAAACTGCACTGGTCCAACACCCAGAGACTCTGTTGGAACATTGTAGTTTTTGATTGATGTTTAACAGAGACTATTGTTATCTGTGGGATGTGTTCTGTTGTGGTCTCTTCCTGGCCAACCAGAATGTGGTTGGGAATAAGAATAGATGAGGCTAAAATAAGCATATGATGTGCAACGTAATGTTTGAGATTTGAGTGATCTTTGTGTTCTCATCAGGGCAACACCAAGATAAACACCTTCAGCTGGGCGAAGATTCGTAAGCTGAGCTTCAAGAGGAAACACTTCTTAATAAAGCTGCATGCTAAAGTGGTGGTAAGAAAGTTCCAACAAGGAATGGAGGGGAACAGAGAGAGAGAGATAGAGTGAAAGAAAGAAAAAGAGAGGGAAAGAAAGAGAGAGAGAAATAAGTCAGAGAGAGAGAGAGTGAGTGAGAGTGAGATATGTTGTAGTTGTTGTAGGCATATGCTGTTGTTGGACATTTGAACATTTTACTGTGTGTGTGTGTGTGTGTGTGTGTGTGTGTGTGTGTGTGTGTGTGTGTGTGTGTTTGTGTGTGTGTGTGTGTGTGTGTGTGTGTGTGTGTGTGTGTGTGTGTGTGTGTGTGTGTGTGTGTGTGTCTGTATCCAGCCCTCACGAAAAGACACGGTGGAGTTTGCAATGGCTAGCCGGGATGTGAGCAAGGCCTTTTGGAAAATGTGTGTGGAGTATCACGCTTTCTTCCGACTGACCGAGGAGCCCCAGTCACAGAAGAAGTCCCTCCTCTCCAGCAAAGGCTCCAGCTTCAGATTCAGGTTGGACCAATCAGAGAGCTCACTGGAGCATATTGCTACTTTCACTGAGAATCATATGTTAATTATTATAAGGCTGGATAAATTGAAGAATATCCTTTTGAATGTTTGTTCTGTTGATAAACTCAAATCAGCCAAATATGTTTCAGACACAATGAAGAGTGTAATACAGATGAATTACAGATAATTAATTGCAAGTAGTGTGTGTCCTGTGTATTTGCAGTGGCCGAACACAGAAACAGCTGCTTGAATGTGTTGAGGGCGGAGACACGCGGCACGCGTCCTCTGAGAGGTAGGCCTATGTAGGAGAGGACATCTGGACAACGTGTGAAAAAGTACACCATGACATTCCTCACACCCAAAATATGATTGCAAACATTTGTTTTTTTATAGATCAGCACTTCATCATCAAGAAGGGAAAATTAGAATTTGAAAACATTACACACACACACACACACACACACACACACACACACACACACACACACACACACACACACACACACACATTTGATCAAACTGATCAAAAAGGGATATGATTGGTATTGGTACAGACAAAGATGTGTTTGTTTCTAGATTTGTGTGCATTTGTGAGAGTTGTTTTGTGTTGTTTAACACACAGACCGTACTCCAGATCTGACTACAGGTCTCGACAGTGCAGATCCTCTCCAGACATCCTCACGGCGGTCTCTAAACAGGTATGCCCCGCTGGACAGGAAATCATTGGTTACTGTGCTGGGGGCTGTGCTGTAGTTCTAGTAGCATGTGCATAGCATAGCATATCAATACATAAAATTGATAAAATTGTGATAAATAGCATAACGATTTAAACTGCTCTCAATATGTATGTGTCAATCTGTGTATGTGCATTCTCTGTGTGTGTGTTATGTGTGTATGTTATGTGTGTGTCTGTGTGTGTGTGTGTGTGTGTGTGTGTGTGTGTGTGTGTGTGTGTGCATCTCTAGTTGTATGAGGAGGCCCACTCGTTCCCTCACCCTGCGCTGGGCCATCTGCACCCTGACGAGGCGGGCACCTCCAAGCGCAGTCGCTCAGCCGACCTGGTGGACCGCTCCTCGCCCTACCACTCCCTCGACCCCTCGCTGGAGCGCTACCCGTCGTCCCCGAAGTCGCGCGTCACCTCGCGCTCGGCGCCAGAGCGGCAGGAGCGGCGTGGTCGAGGGGCGCAGCAGCGTCACCGGGCGGGACATGGCGGCCAGCGCCCACGCCGACGCCACTCGCCCAGCGGCCAGCAGCACCTGGTCCTCCTCTATCCCAGCAGCCCCCACCTGCAGTTCCACCCGGTGCTGCCCACCTTCCCGCTGGCCGCTGCGACCGCCACTGCCGCTCACCCGTACCTCGCCCCGGCCCACGGCTCTTCCGCCTCGCTGGAGCGTCTCCCGATGGTCCGACCCGTCCACGCCGGCCCCATGGAGTACATGCCTCAGCCGCTCAGCTGCTACCCAGAATCCTCCCCGTCCTTCGCCGCCCAGCGGGTGCAGCAGAGGATCCAGGCGTCGAGGCTCGGGGTGGCGGCGGCGGCATCGGCGCGCTCCAGGCTGCGCTCGGAGACGGCGGGCCGTCTGGGGATGGGCGCCGGCCGGCGGCTGGAGGTGGGGCGGCTGGAGGTGGGCCATTACAGCGACGACTCCTCCTTCCACACAGGGCTGCCCCGCCGCTCTGCTAGCCAGCCCGACGTGGACCCCCGCCACCCGCTGGCGCCCGCTGCCACTGCCGCCCACGCCTCCGAGTACCGACCCCTGGGCTACTACCCTCACTTGTCCCGACAGCAGCTGCCCGCCCGGCCCACCTACCTGCCCCTCAGCTCCTCTCCGCTGCCCGAGCGGCCGAGCTCCCTGTGTGTGCTGGGCACGAGCAGCTACAGCGACTCTGACTCCGACTTCTGCCCCTACTACTACCCCGCCGTGGGTAAGATGGTACGTTCGGCTCCGCTGGCGCGCATGCGCTTCTCCTCAGGGAGCCTCCAGCTGGATGAGGAGGAGGAGGAGGAGGAGGAGGAGGAGGAGGAGGAAGAGGAGGAAGAGGAGGAGGACTCGTACAGTCACGGCGGGGCAGGGCCGTGCGGACCCATGCCTGTGAAGGAGATCAAGCTGTAGCTTCAGCAGATGCTCACGCTGGAAGGCCAAAGCTACACACACAAGGCCATTGGACAGTACACATGCCTGGTGCCTGAATACAACCTCAGCAACCTCGACCGAACTCACAGCAACCCTCTGATTTGACAGTTTGATACTGTCACACACACAAATACACACGGAATGGGATTGAGTTATGACACCAAACGTTATATCTATAGTATCTATGAAGCAGGAAAATCTCTCATAATCAATATATTGCAAATGGGTCATGGTTGTTGGATGGGCAGTTGTGTGCCAAGGTTTGGGTACCCCAGACATTTTGTTTTTGAAGTACAAATGAGTAAATGCAACCCATGTAGAAGAAGAGACTTGTTGACAGAAAATAGCAACATAAGATCAGGGGTTCCCAAACTTGTACACAGAACTGCAATGTGTAATGGTTGTTTGTGTGTTCATGGATGAGGTGAATGAGGAGAGTATGACACTGACTAAAACACTGAGGCATTATGTAGCTGTTTTCATGATACAGTCAACCTCATTTTAAGCCAGTGGACTGAGCCTTAGAAGACAGGCATTCTGTGTTCTTGGTACTTCTAGTTGCAATACCAAGAACACCTGTTAGCCAATTTAAAAATGAAATCAAAATAATTCAACATTCTTATTTTACAATTCTTGACTGAGCAACAACCGGTAAGATGTGCCAGTGGATGAAAATTGTAAATGTGTATTCTATGTTCAAATCCAGTCCAGTAGCTGCCCCTATCTTTAGCCAGATACGGCCATCTTCACTTTTTCACCATCTCGGGTTCACGCCCCCTAATCTCAGGTCAAAAGTGAATCGGACACAAGACAGCAGAAGGCTACATCAATCTTCTTTATCTACCGGTAGTGTGTATTTATGTGTGATGTTAAAACTGAGACTCCCCATGGCTTGTGTGTGTGTGTGTGTGTGTGTGTGTGTACTGTATGTAGTGATGTGTGGAGGGAGCGGTTCCAAAATGATACGATTTCTTGTGTGTTTTGTTTTGTGAGTTGTTTTGCTTTGTTCCACTGTGGTAGTAGGGTTGCCACCTGTCCAGGATTTTCCTGATTGTCCAGGATTTTCATGGTCTGTCCAGGAAAATAAAAATAAAAATCCTGGACACTGAATGCGCTGTTTAATTGAAGCGTGCCTACGTCCATAAACGTATGCACAGCCTTATTGGCTCTACATAAATGACGTAGCATAACATGGGTGGTGGTGGTGGGGGCACGCACCATGGAGGTTCATTAGAAATGGTAAGGTGAAGACGGAGAGTGTGTGGGTCAAGGAGAGACAGAGAAAGGAAAGTTTATTCCACATAAGCAAAAAAGCAGAACCTAATTATGTATTCCCCCTTTTTTCTCAATACTGCCCCCAGGTGTCCACAACTAAAAACTGTTGAAAATATAACAAAATAATAAAGGTCTGCTATTAAATAAAGCAATTAACTAAACAAATAACTAGAAATTGTCATTCTTACTAATTTTAGCTATACATATGTCGCTTAGAATGACGGTTTTTATGACAGATGTGCGAAAGGCGCCGTTGCTTACAAACAAAAAGGTCGATTGGATGGTCAAAATGTCCAGGATTTTTGTCAGACACAGGTGGCAACCCTATGTGGTAGGTGTGGTCTGCTGGGTGGGGTGTTCTACATGGTTTAGTGACTAATCTGGAGAAGTTAACTCAGAGTTAGTGTTAGTAGTAGTAAACATTCTAACAGAAGCCCTTGGGCTTCATTCTCTTAGCGAAACAAATCCATAAGGCTCCTCCAGAGTTTCTACATACTTTGAGTTAACCTTTGTAACAACACAGCTCATTATCTAATCTGGCTCAGTCAGTAAACCATATACCCCCAGTTATTTGATAGGTCTGGTTTATAGGCGATAGGTTCCGTGTGGGCAGATCAGGCCAAACAAGGCATAAGGCACTATGATCATTTAATTGATAAGATACAGTAGCACTTGGTCTTTAAACACATGTTTGCCTTTAGAGCAGACCAGCCTAGGACTAAGACTGGATATTTCTGTGTACTTTTGAGTAGACTAATTACAGTTGTACATATTCGCTTTGAATTTGGTCCATTGAATAAGTTTGTTTGTTTGTACAAATTGGCATTTAAAGCCTAAAATAAAAATAAAAAACCTTTGGCCATAGTGCTGATTCAGATGTCAATCATCAAACATTTTCTACATACCGTATTATGCTTTGAAACCAATACCTAGTTCTATAGTTACTGTAACTTCACAATAAATCACAGGATTACCCAATTACATTTTATACAAAACTATGAAACAGAACCATGAACAGACAAGGCAATTCTGTTGTTAAAATATTTATTACAGATAAATGTACAAAAAATGCAAAAATAAACATATTGACAAAAAAGGAATGAATTAGTTGTCATCAACTGTAGTACATTTCAACATTTACATTTAACAATATTAAACACCTGAAAAAAAAAAAGATTAAAAATAGACCTTAAGTTAGTTTATGAGGGAGAAAAGTAAACATTGATAGCCATTTCCCTAAAATTATGCCCCCAAATCATTGAGATTTTATATTGATTTTTGGTGTATGCGTGTGTGTGTGTGTGTGTGTGTGTGAGAGAGAGAAAGGTAGTGTTGGGGTTGTAATTTAGCCAGAGATGAATAATAAACACCTGTTAGCACTTTTTCCAGTTTGCACCTACATGTATTGAACAAGTTCATAGATCATATCTGCATGGTTTAATTACAACAGTGATGATCAAAAGGGAAAACCAGCCACAATAACTCAAAGTGTTAAATGATCAGGATATGACCATGACGGCTGAGAAGAGGAGGAAAGCTTGGTCTGTAACTGACTCCACACCTTCCTCATTTCATGATCAACAGTTTTTACTAAGTGGGCTCCTCATTGACGCCATCACAGGTGTGTTTACGAGACAACACCTGCGTTCTCATGGCTTCTGCATACTGCATGTTGTCAGTTAACTATAGAATGCAGAATGCATGCTAATGCCACAGTGCCATCCACACTGAGAGCCCTGAAAGAGTCCAGTTCAGGTGGTCTGGGCTTAGGTCAGTAAATTATGAGCGGTAAACATTTGTACATTAAAAAAACAAAACCACCCACCTCCCAGGAAATGTCACAGTAAGTGTTAATGCCATTAGGAATTATATAAGGAACTGAGGGAGGGGGACTTTAGTATTTCAATACTTCGACTTGGACATGCCTGGGGAAGCTTGGGGAGAAGCTGGGGGCACAGACAGGCTACACAGCACACAGCACAGGGAATAAAAGTTGATCGGTACGGCATGACTTACATTTTAAAACATGTACATAACAAAAAGCTTATTGCCTCCACCCGCCTCTATTCATGTTCCAAACGGCACCACACATCAGACTATTCTACCACTCCATCCATCCATCTTTCCATCATACTCCCCTTCACCCACTCCTCCCTATTCATTATCTCCCTCTCTCTTCTTCCCACTGTTCCCCCTGTCCATCCTGTCCACTCTTCTCTTTCCTCTCCCCCCCCCCCCCCACCCCGCCTCCAACATCATTGGTTTGCTCTGTGCTTCAGGCGTAGCTTTGGAGGGGCTCACTGATCTTCACACAGGTCCAGTAGATGGCCCGGGCCAGGCTCAGCAACGCCAGCACAATCAGCACGGCCCACGCTGCGTAGATCCGCTTGTTTGACTGCGTCTGGACCCAGGTGCCCGCCTGGAGGGATGGAACAAAGTACAAGGATGAGGATAAAATAGACAGAAGAATTAGACAAATAGAAAGAATTCAAAGTATTTGTACTAGTACAAATAGTATTACTCAAGTAATTTCCAGGGAAAGGGTTCGAATGGGACTGTTATATGTGCATGTATACTATATGGACAGAAACAAATTATGAATGTTTCAAATTATGAATGTTCTTAGCAGACACCACATGTCCATAATTTTCTTCTGTCAATACTTTCATTGTTAGCGTGACAGTAACACCACTAACTGACAATTGGTAGGCCCAAAATCGAAAACCCACCATTGCAAGTCTGTGTCGCTTTGGTTGTTCTGCTAAATGGGCTGTAATTGTAGAGGGAGCTCATTTTTAAACCACCCTGCATGTGATTCATGTAAACTGCATGAGTTTACTGCTGCAGGGAATTCAATCAAGGACTGGCAAGCCCACTACACAGATCAGGGTTCCCACTCTAAGTGAAATGTAAAAATTCCATGACTTTCCCTGACAAAAAAACAACATTTCCATGACCTACTTTATAATGAAGGGTACAAGATTTCAGAATGGTTGTGTAGCGTTCAAGAATTGTGTAACTTTTTTTTAGAGCAAGAGATGAATAAATGGGTAACAAAGTTGGGCTAACCACAACTACAGTACTCAAGCAAGCAGTAAAGCTAATAATCAGATATACACTAATTCAGAATTCAAAATTCCCTGATATTCCATGACTTTGTCCCCAAAATGATAAAATTCCCTGACTTTCCATGTCTGGAATAGACTTTCCAAAATTCCATGACATTCCAGAAATTCCATGACCCGTGGGAACCCTGACAGATACATTGCAATGATTTGCAGCATGCTGTGGGATGAAAATGAACCTAAACCAGTTTCCCACAGGTACAAGACTGTACACCACTTACTATTAGGCCTGCTGTGGCTATGATGAAGATCAAACACAACAGGAAACACCATAAGCTCTGCCTTCGCGGATAACGCTGACCAATAGAAGAACTGGAGAAAAAAAACAAGATTTCAGAGAGGAAGGGAAACAGAAACAAAAAGAAGTGGTGAAATGTGAAAGTGTGCGTGTGCGTGTGCATGTGTGTTTAAACCAAAGCTGTACACTTACACTTTTCTGCAGTGTGGGCATCTGGCTAGTGTCCTGTCTGTAAACTCTGTCCACTGAGGAGAAAATTCACATACCAATTAAAAACTTAACTCTAATTTTTTCATATTCCATTTTTATTCTTCTGTTTTATGTTTGGGCTTCTCTGGCCTGTATTAATAGGACAGTAAGTAGCAGACAGGAAGCAAGAGGAGGAGAGATGTGGAGCGCCTGGGTTTGGAAAATGTCCTCAGGCCACACTTGAGCCGTGGTCCCAGTGGACACTGGAGCTGCATGGGGTGGACGCCGCTGCCGATGCGCTACAGCTCCCCCAATGTCAATTAAGTCCAAACTCCATTTGCAGCCACTTGCTACTTGACCAACAGCTAGTCAAAAAGAAGGCAGCTTGACCTGCTGCACTCCTGTACCTTTTGTTCTCTAACAGGATTGGACGGTAAGTCCGAATGTGGCGACGCATGCGGTGTCTTACCAGGAACGTGTTGGCACAGTGTCCGCAGCAGACGCGCGCTCCAGTAGGCTGAGGCTCTGAGGCCACGGATCCTGAGTTCACCGGCCCCAGGTTAATGATCCTCTTACTGCAACACACAATCACCACACACACACACAGCATGCATTTAAAGTGCTTTTACAGTACATGATGACTATATTGACACGTGCAAACGAGGTGTCATCAGGTAAACTGGAAGTCGGACAGCAGGGTAAATAGATTTCTCTTTGTGATACAGGTGGTGACGACACTTGATGTGGTGATCCAACTATTTTTTGGACACTTTCTCTGACATTTGAAAAAGCTTGTAAATGTCTTTCCAAAGAAGATGTCATACAACCTTACACCTACAGTACACCCAAACTCTCTCATTCTAGTTTCTTTTCAAGAACTAACCGCAGCAACATATTGCATACAATAAGCCAGGTCATTTCATTCATTAGTTTGGCTTTGCAACTGGGCTACACCCAGTTCACACTGGTCAGCACAAAAGTCACTGAGCATGCCTCATGACCGTTCTGAAAGTGGAACTTCCTTCTCTGGCTTTGGACAAGACATCCGGAGCTGCGTCCCCCTCTCGCTCCTCTTCCCAGTCCCACTCACCAGTACGGTCGTGGGCAGGCGATCCGCTGTGACGTCACCTTGCAAATGAGGAGGCAGTTGCAGGGGCAGCGCACGTACTTCTTCCCAGTGGGAGCGTTCTTTATGGGCTGCACAGACAGGGAGAGAGGGAAGTTAACAAGAGCAGAAATGCTGCCGAACTTCTGCTCATTGATATGCATACTGTATGTTCCCAATTTTGCGAACAAAAGCATCAGATTTAGAATGATCATATTAAAACCAAAACAACCCTTCAGGGCAACAGACCCATAGACCCACTTCGCTAGCTGCCAGTTCACAGTGGAAGAGTTCTAGTTTCATTATCTATGTATGTCAATGCAGAACAAGCCATAAAGAGGATATGAGGTCCAGATTTTAGTAATGACCACATATTTCCACGCAAACAGGGCTGGATCAAGCAGCTACTTGTGATAAATTAAAACCTACAGGCTCACTGTTGTTACTGGACTCATGTGACTTGCATTAGTGCTGAAACAACACTAACAAAGACGCTTGACAACTATGGCCCAAAAGTATTAATCTATTGAGATTAATGCTCCAGGTTAAGTGTTAACTTTGTACAGTGATTGAAGTGGTAAGGAATCAAAATCAAAGCGAGATAGTCCTCCAACCATTCACACCCACACTTAATCCAAATACCCTTTTATTTGTCACAGTTGTAATGTGAATGGTTATTTCTGAGACTACATTGAGCGGGAGATTTCCATTCCTCTTTCCTCTTGGTTGTGTGTAACCAACTGCAACCACAATTTCTAGTTTTGTGTAACGTCACTATAATCTGCTTAGCCGAACATATTGAACATTTTTATGATATTTATGTGTATATGTGTTAGCACAACTAACAATTACTTTCATAGTTGATTAATCTGTTAATTATATCCTCAATAAATCAATTACTTTGTTCGACAACATTTTCGAAAACAGTGAAAAAATGTTGATCAGTGTTTCCAAAAGCCGAGGATTATGTCCTCAGATGCCTTGTTTTGTCCACATGCCAAAAATATGTAGTTTACTGTCATAAAGTAAGGGGGGGGGGGGTGGTAGTCTATGTGCATGTACTTACTGTAGCCTCATTGCAGACTCCACATTTGACCACATGCTGATGGGTCTTCCCCTCTACACTGATGAGGCTCTGGCACACCCTGCAGCTGATGACCGGGGCACTGCTGCTGTCCGGAGAACCCAGAGGGGAGTAGGGAGGAGGCGCCTCCTGGGAAGCACTGGAAAACGAAGGAAGACCTGAGAGAGAGGGAGAGAGAGGGAGAGAGAGAGAGATAAATCCCAGAAATTCAGTGAGCACTTATCACACAGCAACTGCCCTTCTCCCTGTGGCGACATCAGGCAACTTTTTGAGCAATATTACAGGGCAACCACATAACTGGCTGCATGTGTTCTGCATGACTGGATGACTTTGCTAATTTGCCGTCTGGTGATTAAAGTAGCCTACTTCAGAATAAAATCTGATGCACAATATCAATTGGAATGCACCCAAACAACAACAATGGGGATGTATGCTTGTGTATCATCAGCTGAACACTGGTAAGTGTAGGCTATAAAAAAAACAGACCTGTCAGAGGACTTGGTCTTTACTATTTCCTAAGATTACCTTTTTCGAGTAGTTATATTGTAGTGTATACTCAACACTGAAAACAAATGTAGGTTACCAAGCGCATGTATGGCGTAACCTGGAAGCACTTAGGATAGGCTAGCTGTAGATGTTTTCAACCAGAAGGATAATTAGGTTACAGCTAATGTAAAATCACGCATTTTTCGAGTGACGGTGGGGTATCATAAGAAGCTACTGAATTAAAAACTCTACATGCTAAGCAAGAATTAATATATATATAGTTTGGGTAGAGGCCGTGGCTTGTCATAGTTGCCCTAATTTTACAGCATTCACTCACTTTGAGGTTTAGTCAGAACTCCATACTGGCCATCTCCTGCAGACAACCCGTTTGCTTCATCTCGAGTATCTGCCAGCAGCGGAGATCGTTCGCTGTCCGCCATTCCATTGAACACAGCCAGGAACGGAGGTAACAGCGAAAAGGTATTAAATGGTGTATAATGACACAGTAATGACCAAGATGCTCTGCGTTGAACGGCAGCGAAACATAAGGAAGCATCACATGATCACATGTCCGCGCATTCCAGGAAGTGCAGGGAAATAATAACAACACCACGTGACAGGTTGCATCCCCTTGCTTGAACACGGGGTGGCGTCGTGCACACATCTGCCAGCAGCTTAGTGTGAGTGTTCAGTAGGCTGTTCACAATGGATTAGGACAGTGTTTTTCAACCTTTTTTGTGCCACGGCACACTTTTGACACTTAAAATGTCCCACGGCACACTAACATCCTGTGTGAAGAAAAAATAAACATACCATAGCCTAAAATTTCAAATAATACACAGATATGGCCTTTATTATGGCTTCTATACAAGACCTGCTCACTAAAACAAGCGCCCTCTGTTTCATTTGTAGGTGACTATATCTAATTTAATTGTTGTTATGAACTGGATATGTGATGATTCTGTCAATACTGGATATGGGGCCCCCGTTGTACAATGCCTGCATACCACAAATAGTGCAATCGTACAATCAATGAGAGCATGTGGTTATACATTCTTTGATGCAACAGTTGCTTTTCTGGACCGAGAGTGACATTTGGGTAATTTTCTGCGGCACACCTGATGATCTCTCACGGCACACTAGTGTGCCCCGGCACAGTGGTTGAAAAACACTGGAATAGGACATGGCATTACAGATAAGACCGATCAATAGCTATTAGGGCCCGAGCACCGATGGTGCAGTGCCTTGCGCACCAAGATGCGAAGCCCTATTGTTTTTGTAAGGATTCTTCTTCTTCACTTTTTTTAGGATGTGACTTGGCCGTTTTTGAAGTGGTTCCCATGGTCAAATATGCAGGAAATTTGGTACACAAGTCAGTCATAGCGCTCGCTACTCAGGCTTTGGCCCCGGGTGTGGCCCACGGACTCCATAGCGCCCCCTTATGTAATTGAGCTTCGTGGTCGACATATAGTTTCAGCTAAACACACCAAATGTGGTAGGTGTGTGGGGCTCCCAAAGACAAACAACTTTTGTACATTGCATTAGCCACGCCCAACAGGAAGTGAGGTAATTGGGATTTTGTGCATTTGGACACATGGTCAATTTTAACCTACGTACTCCTCCTAGAGTGTCAGATTCATGTGAAATTTGGCAAACATGATGGCAAGATGTTGCTGTTAAATTGTGAAGGGATTTTTGATATGTCGTAATATGTTAAAATAGTGAAATAATGAATTGTTATGATTTTAATATCCCGCCACATGAACAGGAAATATAAAGTCACAGTGCATTTAATGAATGGTCTGAAACTTCTCAGGTTAATAGATAATATGATTACGATGATATCCAGATACCCAATGGGCCTGCCTGGCATAGTGCCACCACCTGGCCAAGCAGGAAATGTGCCAGAAATTGACAATGCCTGAAACTTTACAAAATATATCATTATTATGATCATATAAATACGTCATGATATTCACATGTGTAATTCACATGCCTAGCATAGCGCCACCATCTGGCCAAGCAGGAAATGTGCCAAAAATGTTCAATGCTTTGATGGATTGATCTGAAACTTTACAAAATATTGGATATCATGATTGTGATGATATTCACATGTGTAATTCACATGCATAGCATAGCACCACCATCTGGCCAAGCAGGAAATGTGACAGACATTTTCTATGCTTTGAATGAATGGTCTGAAGCTTTACAAAATATTGGATATCATTATTGTGATATTGACATGTTATTCACATGCCTAGCATAGCGCCACCATCTGGCCAAGTAGGAAATGTTCCAGAAATTGGCAATGCCATAACACAGCGGTTCCCAAACTTTTATTCCCGCATACCACAACAATCCTCGGCTTGCGTACCCCCACCATCCGACACATAAAAACGTTAACACATTCTATTGATGCTTTCCAAGCATCATGTTTAATTAACCGCCCTTACATGATAACTAAATCAAAATGTGCAACTGGTCTATGAGCCCTCACACTAAAAAAACAGTGTGGAGAACAATGTTATGAAACACAGAGAACAAAGAAAACATAGGCTTAAGATAAAAATTAAAAAAAACAAATCATTTTCCACACCTTTCCGACATTGCCCTTTTAATCTCGCGTATCCCCTAGTGGAAGCTGCATCACTATCCCTGCTAGCTAGATAGATAGACTTTATTCATCCCAAATGAATTGTTTTGGAACACACACATGTAATAAAAAAGGATAGTATGAGAAATTTCATGAAAATCGTTTTTTTTATTTTCACATTATCAAGAGCAGCATAGAGAGACACACAGTTCGACCAATAAAATACAATATACATAAATGTAAACATGATCATCATGAAACATGATTCATTTCGGCCATGTATGTACAAGGCTGCAAACATTCCTTCAGCTGTCCACAAACAGCAAACAGTAACAACAATATCTGTTTTTTTTTTCCTTCTTAAATTAAGAATAAAAAAGTTTAAAATTAAGTTAGCAACCAGACACTGCTGGGGCATGTATCCTCAAAATGAACACATAATGTAAGGGATCCTCATGTCCAGTTAAGACAAAAGAACAAGCATAACACAAGGTAAAATTCCTTTTTTCAGAAACAAAGACTTGTAGAAATACTTCACTTCCAGTTCAGTGTTTTTATCTGTGTGTGTGTGTGTGAGTGTGAGTGAGAGAGAGTGAGAGAGAGAGAGAGAGAGAGAGAGAGAGAGAGAGAGAGAAAGAAAGAAAGAAAGATGTGATTGTTTGTGTGCAGAAATACTTCACTTCCAGCTCCAGTTATTTGTGTGTGTGTGTGTCACACATCGTAGTCAGGAAGAGCCGAATAACTGATTCCTCCGACGGAAGGAGGGGCAGAGTGGAGTGGTAACAGCCAACAAAGCACAGACCCTGCAACAAACAATCAGCTATTAGATTCTCCATCATCTTCAAAACACACACACACACACACACACACACACACACACACACACACACACACACACACACACACACACACACACACACACACACACACACACACACACACACACACACACACACACACACACACACACACACACACACACACACAAAGAAGGAGACCTAAACGGTTCACAACACAAAGAGTGCAACAGGACACCGAGACCAATTCCATTCCGTCTCGCTCTTTGCTTTCATTGTAAAGGTCAAACACAGAACTGTGACAAAGTATTCCAGACAACATTGTCAAGAGGAAGACTCTGCCCAGCCTATGGTCAGTACACTGAACACACAGGCCCCATTTACCTCAGGACATTTTGTCTGCCTTGGGACAAACTGGAACAGCTGATCGACAGTATAAAAACCAAGAGCAAATGCCATCAAACGACAAGAGGAAACTGTCTGACTGGCTTCTGAAGTCACATCTAGTGATTTGATATGGAGCTTTACTGCATGTTAAACAATTCTAGATCTGAAATGGCAACTGTAACTTGGACTGTGTATAAATCTTTTGTATGTGCTGTAATGATCTATGTAAGACACACACACACACACACACACACACACACACACACACACACACACACACACACACATCTGTAACAAATGAGACATCTTGCCCCACATTCTCCCTCCCTCACCTCTTCCAAAGACCTCTCGGAGCAGCGCTAGTTTGGGCTTCCGCGTGTGTGTGTTGTGTGTCGGAGGGGCGCCGTTGGCTCTGTCCTTCATGAGCTTGTTCTTCATCTGCTCAATGGGCGTCTCGTCTGTTATTATGGACACTAGCTGCACAGGCAAAGAAAAGTGGAGGGAGAGACAGAGGGAGAGAGAGAGAGGGGGTTGGCACGAGACAAAAAGGAGAAAAGGGAGATGGATGAAGTGATGCAACCAATCTAATTCAATCAACTTAATGGAGGACAACGTAAATCACTAGCATGGCAGCAGCATTAGTGTGGCGTTAGTGACTGTGCTTGGCTATGAGCTCTGACTGCACAGTATGAAAATTAACTGATCACAGAGCAGCAATGCAGCACTTCACTCACCTGATCGTAAAATATGACCATTACAAACACACCAAAGAGAATGGACTCCACCAGAAGAATAATATAGTGAGCCCTGCATGGGTGAGAGAGAGAAAGGGGGGGGGGGGGTATAAATGCATGAAGAATTATAGAAAGGAGTAGACTTTTACTGTGGCTGTAAAACCATGAAACCAGAAGTGATGAGATATTATATGGTCCAGGTGACATGGTGACATAGTAACACCTGTAAATATCCTTACATATCTACCACAGACCATAAAACCCAAGATAAACCATGATACTGTCACTCAAACCTTCAAGATACACCGTCAATGTGATTTAAAAAATACAAAGCTCTAATGAATGTGTATTTTGCTTGATAGAGTATTACTTTCTTTTTTTAAGAAGGCCTGTATTTCCTATGGGTCAGCTCTGTCATGTCTGTCTCTCTGTCACTCACACTATGAGGTGTTTGCTATGGATCAGCTCTGTCATGTCTGTCTCTCTGTTACTCACACTATGAGGTGTTTGCTGGGCGACTCTTCCCCTTCTTTGTCCTTCTCTCCGTCTTCCTCCCGCTCACTGCGGATCCTCCACACCCACGCTGACACCACCAGTACCAAGGAGTACAGGCTGGCCATGCCTAGCACAGGTCAGCACAAGAGGCATGCAGGGGGAGAGAGAGAGAGAGAGAGAGAGGGAGAGAGAGAAAGAAAGAGAGAGGGAGAGAATGAAAGACAGAAAGAGAGAGGGGAGAGGGAGAGAGAAGGAAGCAGACCTTCAAAAAACAAGAAAATCAGCCTGGAGATACCCCACCCACCCCGCCGCTTAAGCACGTCTTTCAAGTCGTTGAGAGGGAGGTTTACTTAATGTATATCCTGTATGTACTGTATATAATAATGTATATAGTTATTATACACATAGCAATGGAATGTCTAGCAACAAGAACAATAGTGCCACACCTACCCGTGTAGAAGAGAAACTGGATGAAATATTTCTGGTTGAGCTCTCCAACACAATTGTTTATCCTAAAAACAAACAAACAAAAGAACTCAGACAGAGCACAATACAGAAATCTACTGTGCGGCTAAGAGTGTGTATTGACCACACACGCTATTGGTATTGGACAGGGATGTGTGTGTGTGTTTGTGTGTGTGTGTGTGTATGTGTGTGTGTGTGTGTAATACTTGACTTACCAGGGACAGTGGTGGTCCATGCGTCTGATACAACGTTGACAGACCTTGCAGTGGTGTGCCCGAGGTGGCCGATATGTTTCACATCTGCTGCACACTGTCCATCCCTCACAACCCTATGACACACACACCAAAACGTTAATATTAATATTACATGTTACATTACACACCGTTATAAACCATACAAATAATTAATACACCTAAAACAGAGAGAGAGAGAGAGAGAGAGAGAGAGAGAGAGAGAGAGAGAGAGAGAGAGAGAGAGAGAAAGAGAGAGACAGAGAGAAAAACATACCCTCTCATTCATGCGACTGGATTGTGATCTCAGGTCAGAGAAGTCAATGGCCGTCTCAGGCAGAGGCACCATACCTGCTCATACAGCATAAAGGGAATGAAATACAGACGTGGAGAAAAACACAAACATGTTAATGTACTTTGTATGTACTCATGTATGCTCATATACTTTGGATATGTTCTCTGACTGTGACAATGTAGTGCCAACATGTTGACATGCTGTTGTTCTTTTTGATATCCCTCAAGATGTCGTTTAACCCAAGACAGTGTTTTTCTTTTGCAGATGTCCTTTAAACGTAATCATCACAACGATAATTCTCCCAGACATAGTGTTGTGCATTACTCTTTGTCACCATTTTTGTTTTGCTATAGTGTTACAGTGTAGTAACCTTCTCTATAGAGCTTGACCACTTTCTCTCATCCTGTGGAGTAACAATGTCCCCATACGTACAAGCTACACAACATCCTAGTTATTATCAGAGTAGGTTGAAAGTTCTGAAAGGTCTAAGCTCCAGGATGGTAATAAAACTAAAATGGATAGACTTGGACTGATGTTTAGGTGATGATGTTAAAGTATTTAAGTAAATGTAATGTACAATGTTTCATAGCTATACACTGTTGGATACAAACTTACCTGGATCTGAGAACACAGCCTTGGAGTGACATGCAAGTAGCAGCAGTAATATTACATTAAACACTGCACCGTGCAGCGTGCACCACACACTGGGGAAGACAGAGAGGGGGAGAGATGTAGTCTGATATATGTCTGTCATGTACACGAGCTACCAAGCAGCTCACCATCTCTCTTACACACATCAGCATCAAAACAGAGCTACAATGATCTCATTTTATCTTATCGTGTTATAGTTCGTTTTATCACCTCAGAATAAAGCTGCACTTAGGCTTTAAGTCGACTAGGCTACATAGCATAATATACTATTCGTGGCACATTGGTTGGTAGTCGTCACAGACAGACGCCACTATCAACAATATGTTATCAGAACATCGCTCAGAGATAGTGGTAGCTAGCAGATCCTCACCACAAAACCCTGATGCCTTACGGTGTCTTCATACGATTCAATAACACCTACCTTCCGGAGTAAGCAGGGATGAGCACATATTGAATAACCACATAATCGGCATAGAAGACGCTAAAATATGTCAATAATAAACAAATGAATCCACACGGGTCTCGCCGACAGCGAATAGAAGCCATTTTTGGATCCCGTCTTCCGGGTGACGTCACGTCGGAGGATAGTCGTGACGTTTGTCAAGCTATTTTGGAAACCTACTACACCAGTCTTTCTAATCTTACCAGTTGTTACATAAGAAACTCTCATCCGTCTGTTTTGTAATCGCTTTTGGTAAAATTTCTATTTTTGAGCAAGCAACTGTTGAGATTCTAGTCTACACAGATGCATTTTTCAGTTTTGGTGTATCAGAAATACTCACTGGACCGTAGCAATGCAATTTTTGGCCAGTAAACAGCTCATGGTTAGGCAAGAAAATACACAATATATTGCTAAAAATAAAAGGAAACGCGTCACTAAGATCTTCAGAATCACACTATTATTGTAGGTCTGGTGTGCAAACGTTATAATGCTGTAATTCCAAACACTTACTTTTGCAATGTGTCCTCTACAGGGCACCGCTAATTAAAAAGGAATTAAAACAATACAAAGGAATTCATTCAAATTTCCACAATGCTGAGTAAGCATTATGTCTTAATTTTACAAAAAAGTTTTTCTTGCACACATACAAACACACGCACACAAAGCTCAAAACAGTCCATCAATCAATTTATTTATTCAATCAACATGATCAAAAAAATTAAAAAGCTCCGAGCAAACAGTTCAACTCTGACATCCTACTGACTGTAACAGAAGACATAAATCAGAACGGTGTAACTTAAGAGACAAAAAAAATAACTGAACAAAATCCGTATAAGTTATAGTTACTACTACTAATGAAGACAGAACTGTGGGCAAACTGGGTTAAATGAAAAAATGCAAAACATTTGGATAGTTGAGATGCCATAGTAAAGACACTGTTTTTCTTTGTAGCAGAAATATCTGCCCCTTACCTTATCACATACATACAATACATCTGGAAATGACAAAATTCATGACACTGAAACATTGCAGGAGACCTATTACAAATAACAAAGCCAACACAAATTAGATAAACAAAATAAAAAACGTATTTGTCTGATTTGAAAAACTGGACATTCCAATGGTATCTAATTATATCAATACTGTATCAATTTTGAAATGTGAACTGCACTGATAAAAGTATATTATTATAGTTAAATATATGAAGTATTCACCAATATTTTTCTATTACCACATTGCTAATTTTGGAAATATTGACGTGATTTTTACTTATGTTGTTTAGATGTTTCACTGATGTGCACAAATTGTGCACTTCAATAAATAAATACTTTTAATTACTAAAAATATATTTTAAGGACCTCACAATGGGTAGACATTAATACATATCTGTTAAATAACATTGCAAAGGTTCTATCAAATTTAAATAGGCACATTTTCTAGGTTAAACCATAATATATTGACATAAAAAAAAACAAAAAATACAAAATCTGCTAAATAAAATACTGTGGGTTTGAAATAAATTTTCAAAATAACCAAATATTATAATAATATAGAAAATATTTTATATTTTCATTATTGCCAAGGGCAACAAGCATAGGTCCAAGATTCACAGTGGTGCTGTGTTACTGAGGCCCTTACAATAAAACGCAATGAAAGTTAATTGTATAAAAATAAATAAAATATTGCAATGTTATCATAATAACCTGTATTTACACAATGTAAAACTAATGAAAGTATATATAATAGGCCTCTCTCTCTCTCTCTCTCTATATATATATATATATATATATATATATATATATGTATCACAACAACAGTGTCTTTCACTGCGAAAGTTAAAATACAAGTAGCAAAGATAAGAACAACGAAATTCAATCATAACATTTACATACTAACTATCCCTGGTAACAAAAAATGGCAGTTGATCACCAAATTGATCCATGCCAAACCCCCCTTCCCTCACCCACACACACCCCAGAAAAGACAGAACCTGTAGAACTCCCCAATCAAATGCAGTAAATACAACACCATCACTCCTCTCACCAAACTCCCCTGTCTACAAAACTCACTGTCCTGACAGAGATGCATGACATTACACAGGACAGGTGAGTGGCCAGTGATGCATGACATCTTAAACAGGACAGGCGAGTGGCTGATAGCCGGCTGCGGGGGGTCAGTAGAAGGGCCCCTGGCTGGGCAGGTAGATCCTCTGGCCTGGTGCGCCGTTGAGGGGCAGGGGAGGGGACAGGGGCGCCAGAGGGTAACTGGGGTACGGCACAGGCCGGCAGCCGAAGGAGAGCAGACCGGGGGAGGAGGAAGGAGCTGGTGGGGACAGGCTGCCAGGAGAGCCCTGTCCCAGGAAGGGGCAATCTGTTACACACACACACACACAGGTTCCATGAGATGTATATAAATATAACACACAAGCATTAGCAAAAACTCTCACACACATACAGGTTTTCTGAACTGTACGAATGAGTGTGTTAGAATCAATGTGCATGCATGTGTGTGGCTGTGTGTTTGTTACCAGTGATTACCTGTGAATTCATCATGCATCATACATCAGCTGGGTTCTGTGAGCATGGTGTATCTTAATGTGTATATATATGAAAAGTGGAAAAGTGTGTGTGTGTGTGTGTGTGTGTGTGTGTGTGTGTGTGTGTGTGTGCGCGTGTGTGTGTGTGCGCATGTCTCACCCAGGCTCCAGAGTGCGTGCTGCGCGGCTAGCTCCTTGGCGTCCTCCAGTACGGTGCACACCTTGTCGGGCATGAAGCTGCTGCGCGTGCTCCCAATCACCACCTTGTACACAAGCAGCATCTTGCCCTCCTGGGCCACCGTGGAGTAGAGGTAGTACTCGGGGGGCGCCCAGCCGTTCTTCAGGCAGTGGTACTCCAGCAGGCTGACGGCTGAGCTCAGCTGCCCGGGCTTCAGCGCCTGCAGGCCCACGGGCACCAGGCTGGCTCCCGGGTGAAACGGGAACACGCAGCGTTCCACGTCCAGCAGGCACGGGCTGCCCAGGCGCGACGGCAGGCCAAGGGGACGCCCCGAGTTGGTCCCGCCGCCGTTGGTGATCAGCTTCAGGCCCCCCATACTCGCCGTGACAGCTGCCATGCTGGCGAGGTCCTCCGGCTTGCCCTGGAAGACGTAGGCATTGGTGTCGCCGTAAGGGCCGGGCACTGGCATGCTGGTGAGCGCACCACCGCCACAGCCGCCGCGGGCGTTCAAGCGCCGTCCGCCGTCCTTGCTGACGGGCTTGGCGAGTGTGACCTCGATTGGGGATCCATCGACGATGGCACCATTGGACGTGTGCATGGCGGCGACGGCGTCCTCGCGAGAATGGAAGTGCACGAAGGCGTAGTCCGTGAGCTTCTTGATGCGCTCGACGGCGCCGGGCTTCAGGCGCGAGAACTCGGCGCGCAGCGTCTCCTCGGTGGTGTGCAGCATCAGGTTGCGCACGTAGAGCACGCGCACCCGCTGCATGGTCTCCTCGTCCACATCGCGCTCTGGCTCTGCCCAGTCCACCTGAATGGTGTGACCCCACAGCTGAAATGTTCCTGAGGACACACACACACAGCACACAACACACATAATAGTTTATACACGTACTGGTTTACAGTTCCTGTCAATGTGACCTTTAATGTACCACAGACTTATTTTATGAACATTTATGAATAATGATCCTTAAAAAACCCCATAAAAGATACATTTAAAAGCACTGTTTTCAGCTGTATATGTGTATTTAAGCAATACAAAACGTGCAATTGCATCTTCTGGAAGCAAAGACCTAACTGACAAAGTAAACACACCATCCATGTCTTTATTTTAATGAAGCTGTTCAGAGATATTCTATATTTTACTTTACTGCCATTAAGCCAGTCTGTACTAATGAGCTGTGTGGAGCAGAGGCCCACACTGGTCTGGGATCACTCTCGCTCACCTCCTTTCCCGGAGCTCAACTGAGCGCACAAAGGAGCTTTTCTTAATGACCACTTTTCACAGCATTCACGTCACAGCGACTCAAGAGTAAAAAGGAAACACACACACACACACATAGCTTACACACAAGACAGACAGACAGACAGACACACACACACACACACACACACACACACACACACACACACACAGTAAGCCTGTAACAAGCCAGGTCTGGTCTAAAGATGGGGTCACATGACTGGCAAAGAGTGCCTATTCATTGCTGAACGGGAAAAACTTACATCATCCCACCAGAGACCACATCACCACCACCACCACTCCATCTCAGCAAACCCTAGACGCCGTTTGAAACCTTCCATACTTTTAAAAGTATGCCATTATCGTCCAATATCAATTTCAAATATAAATTATCAAATTCAACAGCAACAACAAACTCAAATATGCATTTAACCTTTTTTTCTTGTGCTCACAAAGACACGGGTGTGTATGTTTTCAGTGAAGGCTGTGTGGGCTTAGCAAAGGTGGAAAAATCCTGTGCAGAGAGCAGGAAGCCCCAACCAGTACTTGGTGTCAGGCATCTGGATGTGCCAGCAACCACAACTCTTAAAAACTGGACCACAGGAGCGCAGTCAACTGTCTCAGTGGAAGGCTTTAGCAAACTCATCACAGAATTAATACAAAAGTGATTTTTGTCTTTGTTTGAAGAGTACTTCTGAAATGTCCCAAGTTAACTGGGCTGAATAAAAAGCAATATCTACCCTCCAACTTGAGTCTTAGATTCATACATTTATTTATTGTTTGATTAAGACACGTGGGTTAACTAAATAAATGTGAGGTATTTTGTGGCATACCATTCATAGCATTAACTCTGCTCAAAGCATACTTTCATTCCAGAACTGGCTATTCTAACCCCAAGGGAAGACATTTTAGTTTATATGTACTATGTACGTATACCTGGTATGAGTTTCCTGCGGGCCATGGCTGCAGCCTTGTGGGACTCGTACTCCACGAAGGCGAAGCCACGATTCTTCGTCTTGTCAGTGGCACTGGGGTAAACGATCACATCCACAACTCCGTCAGTCACCTGCCGTCAAACACAGAAATACACATTATTAAATTAAAGCAGCCACTAAAAAACAAACGGTATGCCATTGTTACGTCCCTGTACGTTTTATCAGGGCTTGTTTGCTTTGGTCTGTCTTGTGTATATGTTTTGTTGTTTCAGACAGTCCAGCAGGGGGCTTAATTGCTGGGCCGGCCTATAAAAGGTGCCGGCTGACGTCATCCAGGGGCTCGGGATTTTGGTTGGGGTTGCTGCTGCTATGCCCCGCTACGCTGCTTAGCGCAAGCCACGTGTTCCAGCAGTTCTGTCTCTGTCGCTCCTGCCTGCTCTCGGAGTGTCTGGGAAAAGGCTGGGGATTGCCTGGGCCTGTGTTCGAGGCCTTTCGTTTTGGACTTTTGTTGCAGCCTTAGTTTTTGTTCTATAATACCTTTTCTTATATTTTTGTAAATAAATATTTTTGCATTGATGCTCCGCAGTAGTTTTTGGCCGTCTCCTATCATTTGCTCATGTCCCATAGAACCCCTAGACTGGGACGTGACAGCCATGCCATTAAATGATGTCTCTGATTGGGTAGATGAAAACTAACATTTACATTTACACCTGAGGAGGCCAAGGAGGCCTGACTGGAGATTTACTGTTAGTATCAAACACCAACTGTTGCACATCTCAAAAACGCAAAAAAGGCAGACTTCTTAAGGAATGGTATAACTTTGAACTACACTATTACTATGCTCAACAACAGTTACTGCAGCATTAGGACACAATTATGCTAGAACAGTTGTACTAGAAAACGATTATACACATGAGGCTAATGGTGTTGATGCAGATGGTGCTAACCTTCATCATCTCCTCCTGGATCTCCTCTCTGCGTTTGTCCTTAGGGATGGAGCCAATGAACAGGCGGCAGTTGTCCAGGCTCACGCACACACCGATGAACTTGCCAGGTCGTATCTCGTGGTTGTCGAGCAGCTGGATGGCGCGCAGGGCCGCCTCGCGGGTCGTGTACATGACGAAGGCGTAGCCGCGGTTCTCGCCACTGAACTCCATCATCAGGCGGAACTCATAGATGCGTCCAGCACGCTCAAACACTGGCACCAGCTCATCCTCGTACATGTCCCGCGGGATCTTGCCCACAAACACCTCGCAGCCCCGAGGAGGAGGCGGCCCATCCCAACCTGCAAGCACACACAGTAATTAGTCATTAAATAATTAGTTCCAAAATTGGGTCCCAACTCAGCTAACTAAGAAAGTACCCTTAAATTACATGTAGGGCCTCTATAAAGAATATTGGCTGAGGGTGTTTCCTCTTTGTTAATTCAAATGTGTTTGGGATAAGTTGCATCTACCGATATGGTGCCCCCTGTACCTGGAGGTGGACCACCAAACTTCCTTTGGCCATTCTCCTGAACCATACTGTAGCCAGTCTTCTCCAGCAGGGCTAAAAGGGCTGCTTCATTTGGGCTCTCCAGTCGGCTTTCTTCTCCGCCCATGTCTCCATTAGTGTCATCCATGGCTTCTTATTAATTGACTGTTAATGTAGTAACAAATCCCAAGTGTATCATTATGTTTCTGGAGCCTGGGAACACCTATGGGTACTTCATATACATACCGGTAGTTTACTTCAAGGGAAATGTGTTTCCCTAACCTGCAACACTGACAAGCTGGAGACTACAGAAGAATCAGCACTGGGAAATAATACTTTTAAACATAAAATATAAACCCAGAGTCTAACCTTTGGACCTAGTGCCATAACAATGTTCCAACACATGTTGATAAACCAGTAACATTCTATTCTGCAGGTAGATAATTATTATCTTTTCTAGCTATTGTTAACTGTTCCTATCAGAAACAGCATTGGATAATGTTAGGTAAGTTTTTTTTTTAACCTAATGTCACCATTAACGTTAGGCTAGCAACAGTTTGAGATGTCATGTTAGCTAACCTTAATCCAAAACAGGAGACAGATTTTTTTATTAAAAATAGAGCTTTAATATATCTTGGTTCACGCACGAAAATCTGTCTCTTTCATCGACTCTTGAGGTTTACAGGGCCTAGGAAATAATATACCAATCATGAACACTGTGGAAACAGTGTTTTACTTCAAGGCAGCTGGACTTTTTTGGTTGGCCAGATTTCATGAAGCTTTGGCGGGAACTTCAGAGAATATCAGTCAATGTTAACGTTATCTAGGTCACTTTGTTAAGTGTAATGTTTAACTGTTAGCTTGATAGGAAATATAAATGTGGCTCGTTTAAAGATCGATTAGTCAACATAGAACTTACCAATGTTTACTGGACAATCATGGTAACTTATTTGATCTCTCACAATGTAAAACGAATGTAAGTTAAATTGTGATGCATCAACTTTTCTCCTCCTTTATGTTACATTAGTTAACATTAACATGGTGTGGTAGCTAGCGCAATGACAACTGACGGTTTAACACTGGCCTTGTCTGTGCATTGGTTCTAACTAATAGTTAGCAGCTATATCAGCTAGTGAACATTTTGCGGTTTCAATTACAATCCAAAGCCACAACTACCTTGAAAGCCAGAGCTGTCTCTGATCTCTCATTTATGTAAATTGGACTAGTTGCACGCGCTGTCCAGCTCTAACATTAGCTAACAAGCTAACTACGTAAATTCAGCTACATAGCTTTTAGCTAAATAAGCTAACTTTAGTTGATGACCAGCTTGTTTCCATAGATAAGTTGAATGTAGTACTCAAGTGGCTGAAATATCTTAAATTTACTGAACATTTAGTTGAGAGTTGTTTTTGAAAGTACCTGTTAACTCCTCAGTAGTTTTCAGTATGAAGTCTGGCTGCTGACAAGATTCTCTCAGACTTGCATAGAATGCGCTGGAGTTCAAGGATGAACCACAATCAAAGCCACAACCCCTCCCCCTCACCTCAAGCCGGTTACAGTGGTTTGTTTACTTTCAGGCCATAATGATAAATTGCCAACATTCTTAGATACTACACCGATCCACAACACCAAACGTTTTAATGCACATTAAACAGACATAATACAGAAGAAAATTAACTTAGTACTTATATTTACATTCAACTTTCATGCAGAGCCTCTCCAGTGAGGAGCATGCTCTGAACAAAAAAGAAACATTTTGATATTTTACATTTTTGTGTTTTTAAGGTTTATCTGTCAATTACACTGGGAAACAACCACCATATAGCCAAGGCCACTAGTTTGCAGTAGGCTATATGCAGTAGATGCAGATTGCAATTGACAGTTATCATTAAAGGCAATGATAGTAATGTACACCTGAAACCATGGCTTGACTCCAAGATATTTATCTGACTTTGAGTTTTTTTTTTTTCTGGTCTTTTCCATCGCCGGGTTGTGATGTGGATTCAGGAGGCCATCCAGATGTGGAAGGAGATGAAGAAGGTGGGGAGCAGAGTGTAAAATGGATCCGTTTGGAGGTAAAACATGATGGCCACACCGATTAATGCACTCACGAGAGAGAACCTCTTACTGCAGAAGATCTTCCGTACAGCTTTACAGAACTGACAAGGAAAGAGAGAGGAATAGTTGAGTGCAAGGAGAGAAGTAAGGTGGGGATTTATTTATGATACGCCATTAGGTGGAGACAAAGAGCTGAGGCAGATTGCATGACCACTACAGAACAATTTTCTAACATCTGATGGAAAGATGAACTATTGTAGATATTGTTGGCCTGATATTTGATTTTAGTCTTGGAAATTATAAAATAGAGAATCCTTTTTGTGTGAAAAATAATTGGAAAATATTCTACATTTTCACTCAAATCCATTGACACCAACTCACTGATAGCTCACAGAGTTCATTCCCTCACATTTTTGTTGCTTGTCTATAATTGCAGAGCAAATTGAATGTGCATGTTACATAATACATGACATATGTTCATGTATAATGTTATATTAGGCTTTACAGTGGAATAAATTCTGCTTTGATCACTGTGATTATTTCACAGTTTAGCCTACTCTAATTGCACATAAGAGCCAGGGGGATTTTTTTCTTTTAGTGCAGTTGCAGCAATAGAGGCTGAGTCTGGTTGGCTGACGCATATCCTACAGCATTACAAAACCCATGTAAAGCTAAACTTAATTCACTTCAGGCAAACCTTGAAGCTTTTCCAGGAAAAGATATTTCACCACACATGCGAGGGTGTGACTTGGATTTTTTCTTTGTAAATGTAGTTCATGGGAACTTAAACCTTTCCAAGACTATGACAATACTTGGAAAGAAAACAGAAATGTGCTAAGCCACATTTCTTTATTCAGGACAACAAGGAATTAGTTAAGATAAGGACCGCCTGTGTTAAATCCATACTTAGTTTCATTGTGTATAGTTTTACAGACTCAGAGAGAGACTTGAGAATTTCAGTGGCACTCAAAACATCAGTGTGACCCGTGCGTCAGGCTTGTGCAAAATTCCAGAATTGAATTGAAACTGGCTATTAAATTCCAATTAAATTGTTGAATTTCACTTGCATTTCAATTGAGGTAGCAAACAGGAAGCAGAATTGCAATTCGAATTGTGCACAACCCTGCAGTGCGTGCTCCCCTCCTCCTCTTACCTGGAAAGTCTGGAAGCTCATGTTAGTCCCGTAGCGGCAGTACATGACGTAATGCTCGCAGTTGTACCACAGGAGGCTGTAGCTCACTGGCCCTATCAGCTTCTCCGCCCGGCGGGCCACTTCCTCCCCGTCGTAGGGCTGCCGGCTGCACACTCCGTCCATGGGGTTGATGAGGATGTCGCCCCCATAGGCGAAGTCCTCCACCGAGTCCACGCGGACACTGGCCACCTTGGTTATGGCGCCCAGGATGAGCCGCAGGTTGGTCACCATGGTGTCAATGCTGCTCCGGTCGGACGTGAAGAGGGGTAGGATGTCAGGGATCAGGTGGCCGACACGGTCATTTCCCAGGTAGATTCCGAAATGTGTGAACATGGTGCGGGGTACCTCCAGTAGGTCACCCCTCTTGTAGAGCGAGATGTCATACTTGCGCTTCTTGTCCTTGACAATGACCTCCTCCTGCTCCTGGACTTGCTTCTGCTTGGTGGTGGTAGTCATGGTGAGGAAGAACACGCTCAGAGCCTGCAGCAGAGCCATCCTCCAGCTGGGGGGTAACAATCAAGACTGTGGCCTCCAGCACCTTGGAAGCGCGGGTATTTATTTGTGAGGAAAGTTGGCTAAGCGAGGGGAGGGCAGGATTAGACGAACGGCGACGACAACATTTTCTGGCAGGACAAACAGTGAAACCATGCTTTGGTCAATCACATGGGCTCTTTTAGAACAATGCAGGAGTTTCACAATGCCATTTTACTCCATTCACACCATTTGCTCACAGCTTTTTTTCTGCTCTAGCACCAAATCTGTCTGAGAGTTGTTCTCATTTCACAAAGCGAAAAGGGCAAGATAATTATAGACTATAATCCATGTGTTACTTCACATTGGGTTTTGTGGTGCAATACTTCAGGGTGAAAGCATTTTCCTAAAACCTTTAAATTTAGCATTTTTTGGACCTGCCTCACAAATTGTATAATTGTGGACTTTGCTCTTGTTCATAAATTCTTGTTCAGAATGCCACTAATGTTTGAACACTGATGGGAAGTGAGCAGCCCTGGTTGTGTTTGTTTCAGCCTCTTCCTGTGGTTTTGCATAGTTATGTGGAGGGAGGAGAGGGGTGAATAGTACTGACTCAGAGCACACCAACCAAACTAATTAGTCTGTGGTGAGGCTTTGACAGTGCAGTGGACACAAACCTACATGCACATAATAAGGTCCATGCACACACATAAACACACCAGCTCTAACGTGGCAATTGCTTACTCATTGTAATAGTGTTATCAAACCATCAAGGATCCGGTGTCACTATGCATGTGACTCATATACTTATTGTCCCATCAGCCCCAGATATACAGTACATGGGACAAGAACTTTAGAAATCAGGTTCTTTGAAGGAGACAAAACAAGTTATATTATTCGTCTTCATCCTCAAGTCTTTGAATGTTTTGTGACTCAGTTTATTGAGTGAAGTAGTATTAAATTATGAATCTTTTTTCTCAATCTCAAGTAGGCTTTTATGCCTTCTCCAAGAAGTAACAGTGAAGAGAGTGACAAGAAGTGAGTGGGAGACTTCTTGTGGGATTGGAAAATGACATGGGTTGGCCTCAGCCCCTTGGGCACTTAGACCCAAATGTGGTATGGACACTGTAGCTAGTTGCGCACCCTTTTTTGAGAAAAAAAATATGGAATTCATTAAAGGGATAGTTCATCATATTGAAGTATCATTCCTATAGAATATCACATTTGCTCTTCCTGTGTCACAGAGACTGTGCGTCTTGACAATGTCTTTCTCTGGTGTGCAATTCTATCGCCTAAGTGAAGCTGATGGCAAATTGGTAACTGGTGAATGATCACTGAATTGATCAGGTGATTTAATAACACAAGATAACCTATTTATACAGTAGCCTATGTGTGTTTATCCCCACCATAATATATACATAGTCACTGTTTTGACATTTCAGTTGAGGTGTATAGTCACAGTGAGGGAATTTTCTTCCATATGAAAAGTCGTACAAAGCAGAGTGAAAAGTGGATTCAAAATTGAGGCTTTTTGCAAAATTCTTGTTGTGTGGTATTCCCAACAGGCATTTGCTTAACACATTCCATTACAACAAACTGTATAAACTGTATTTTAATTAAAAAAAGACAAAATATAACCAGTGGAGAAAATACATAAAAAAATAACAGACTGTATACATCAGGTTACAAGTTTAGTTCAGTCTAAACAATTGTAATAAACATTTTTACTCTGTAGCCTACCATTCATAACTACAAGTCATGCTCATGTAGTGCGTCAAACATAACTTCATTCATTGTTCACCTATGTACACATTCCCTTCATGGAAGCATTTACATTATGACTTGAAACAAGTCTATTAACTCGCCATCCATAATGTGAATGGGATAAGGAGAGCTGGGAGAGTTGTGGCAGGCGCAATTCCCACGCAACCAATGGACACAAGTCCCAAGAAAGCTGTGAGAAGGACACTCCTCTGGTCCCGAATAATGGACTTCAGGAACTCTAGGAACTAAGAGAGAACACATAAAAGAGGAAGACAGGCGGTAAACAACAACTTTTTAAGAGACAGGACCTGGGTTGCATAATTCCGTTCACTTGTGCTATAGGCTACTGCCAAACGCTGAAAAGGGCGCCCTGTTGTGGGTGACCCAGATTTTCCATCAGCATGGCTGTGTGTAAAAGCCTCAAACGCCTTGCCTTGCTCAAGTGTCGTCCATCACTGAACAAAACGCTCTAATAAGGCCAATTAGGTTACTCATGCATTTGAATGAACTACACTGAATGCGCTTTGACGCAGGCAAAGTTGGATGCGCATGCTAAATATTTATTACGAGTGAAATGCCCTACTGGCACACACTTTGAGATAGACCCACTGATATGTGAATAGGTTGGCGCCCCTTTGTAAAGGTTGACACACCAAAGATAAAATAGGCTATACAGGCTGGACTGTACACTGAGCAGTGTTTGGGCTGTTCCAGCCACAACAGAGGGATTCAAAAGCAACAATTATATGTGACTGAATAGAGACTTTACTTACCTTTTCCGTTTGTAAACTTACGGCTGATCCGTACCTGCAATAGGTAACAAAATGCTCGCAATTGTTCCACATCAAGCTGTATGGAACTTTATCAATAAGCATCTCTGCTCTGCCGGCAACTTCTTCGTTAGCTAACGGCCTTTCTTTCATGCTGTGGTCCATGCTGTTAATTAGGATAGGTGAACCATATGCAAAGTCCTCGACAAAATCGACCCGAACAGTCGCCTTCTTACAAAGCACTCCCAACAGCAATCTCTTGTTCGTTACCATTTTCTGTATTTGACGCGCATCGCTCGTCAGCACGGGCATAATATCCGGTATTAAATGTGCGACTTTGTTGTCCCCCAAATAGATTCCGAAATGGGTAAATAAAGTGCGAGGGACCTCCAGAAGATCCCCTCTCTGCAGCACCCGGGTAGAGGCTTCACAACAATTTTCGAGCTTCTCTTTTTCTGAAGGGATCAGACTAAAAATGTTAAAATGCGCGAGCATAAAAACTCTCTCCAGGAGATAAGTCAGCGAGTCTAGCATCATGAGTCTTTCGCAGCCACGCAGCCGGCAGTGTTCTCACTCAAGTTTCAGAAGTGCATCTTGTTGCCGTGGGGGTAGGAGATGACATCACGTCATCAGTGGAGAGGCCATTGGATGGACTCCGTGAAACGAGAAGTGTTACTTGTAGCGGTTTTATAGCGCACATGCGAATGCCAAAGCGCAACAGTTGTGCGTGTCATGACCTCGCTTGCCGCCTTCAGCCGCAGTTCATCTGACGCCACCGAAGATATTGCGGGGAGAATGTTTGTTGGAGGTGCATGTTACCTAAAGGATTTCACCGGCAAACATCTGGTTTCTAACACAAATAGGTAAAAGGCAAATATTCCAAAATAGCCACAAATCGATGGCGCGTAATTGAGATGGGGAGTTTAAAGGTGACCTGCCTCTTCAAGAATCTTAAAGTTGCCCTGACTCAGTTTCTTGGTTGGCGAAGGACTGGGAACAACCAGAGGACAGACTCTAGGAATGGAAAAAAAAACTGCCGTCGCAGGATTTTTTGGCGGACTATTTGTTTGCCTGTGGTCGGATGGTTTCGCTGCGGCCATGTGGCATCAATTACATCCCAACTGGCACGAGTACAACTGACCCTTTTACAACTAGCAAGAAGTGGGCGTTGCTCCCAATAAGCCCATTGGCCACACCTGCACTCAATTAAACACAGACAATAACACAGAATATTCAGGTATTGAATGAATAAAACGGTGATATGCAGGGAAGTGTTAAAATTGGGGAAAAATACAGAACAATACAAACAAATTCTAAGTAAACTGTAAACTACACTAAAGTATAGAGATAAATTAAACAGTAATGATGGCAACCAATCACATCCTTTTTACAACACACCACTGTGCACTGTAACTGGCACTCCGGTTTGCTCTTTCCAGCCTGTAGATGATCAGAAAGCTATACCTGCATCTAGCAACATCAGATTTTCTGCACTCATCCATCTGGGTTGCAACTGGGTAAAGTCAAATAAAATAAATAATGTGTTCAGAAAATCCACTCATTCGCTACATAGTGCACGATATTTAGTGGATAACTAGGCTACAAAACAGGATAAAACAGTGGATAGAGCCTTAGCCTACTCTCTAAAGTTAAAACTCCTGGACAAAGTACTGACCAAAACCATTACTACACACTTGCACTGAAGTTGACATCGCCAAAAAAGTGTCAGCTGAATCACCCTCAGTTTGCACCATTCAATGACCAGCAAGCCATTAAGGCAAACTCAGATTCCTCTCAGAGGCAAAAGACAGATAATGGGTTGACTTGATTTAAGAGGATTTAGCCACAGGGATCCCAGCCCCTCCATCCCATTGATTGACATTTGGAGTGATCAGGGCTGCGCCAAGTATCAATGGGCGCCCTGCGTGTGGTTAAGGCTCCGCTGGGAGCCAGATTACCCCACTGACCCCCCAGAAGCCCAGGGGCTTTCAGGAAAGAGCCGATGATGGATGTGGAGACATTTATCTTCTCAGTTTGTTTCTCAGTGTGACTGCGATGGCCTGTGTGTGTGTGTGTGTGTGTGTGTGTGTGTGTGTGTGTGTGTGTGTGTGTGTGTGTGTGTGTGTGTGTGTGGCAGAAAGAGTTGGAAGAGCAGAGTGAGAGAGTTGGTGTGAATACATCTGATTTATCATGCATGGCACATCTCGCAGACAGTGAGAAAGAGAGAGAGAGAGCGTGTGTGTTTGTTTGTGAGCGAGAGAGTGAGAGTGTGAGGGCAGAGAGGGAGAGTACTTAGTCACTGTCACTGCTGAATGCATAGAGGGAATGGCAAAACGTTGTGTTCCACAATTACCTGTTGCCTCAGCTATCACTGGCTGTTTGATAAATGCATTTTCTCCTTGTCCCATCGTACAATGTTCTCACAATAGATTCAAAATTGACTGTAAAGAGTCACAAAAAGTTTGTTGTGTGAGTACTAACGTCAGCTAAAGACTAGGAGACAAAACTGATCTAAACTGCATGTTGACATGTATGCCATTTTTTCACCACTGCACAGTTCCAAAAGCATCACATAAAATAAAGTTTTAAATGTGAATTTAGCACATAGTTAAGTTGGCTGAAAATGTAGAACACTATGATGAACCACAGTGGCAGTGGTTATAATTTAAGAGGGCCTGTGGTTTTCAGATGTCTGACAAGGTCATGTGTGGTCATGTACAGGGAGAGAAAAAAGTATGTTTTATACAAGAGCACAGTCAGCATTTATAAACCCCCAAAACGTTAGACGATTATGATAGTTGGGTCACTTTTAGGTCAAGAAACACTCAGGAAGTGTGTGTGTGTGTGGGGAGGGGGATGTTTACTAGCCAAGTGAATTGTGTGCCTTGAGAAAGTTTTATAAAATTCCTGGTTTTACTGGATTTTACACAGTTCTAAAGCCTGTGCAACTGTGTGTTTTTTCCCTTTTATTGCTATGCTGTTGAGTAACTATGGGTAACCCATAAGCAGAATAAAACAGAATGGCTGTGAGGGAGCCATAACAATACATGGCTGCAGATTAATCCAATGTTAATCCAACACATCACAAAAAGATAGTGTTGTCTTTTAGTGATAGAAAATGTTCCAGTCGGTAACAGACACTGACTAGATTGGCCTTCTATACATGTATCAGATGCTGTAATCTTGTAATGATTTAGAATTCCTTCAGAACACAGACACATCGACTCCCTGGTCCTGATTAAGATGAAAGTAATCACTCCACTGCAGACTTGGGTTTACTGCCATCTTGAAGTGTGAGAGGCCCCATTTAAAGCACCACCATAAAAAAGACCAGGATCTAACACATAGGGTCCATGCAGTTTGGCCCGATAGAAACATCTGCATACTTTAGACACCAGAAACACATGCCGCACAATTGCCAGATAACGTGTAAGCCAATTCTGAACGGGTAATAGTATGTGTCTATTTGAATCATTTGGTTTTCAACTTGTTTACTCCGTAATTGGTGGAGGTAGTATTCTCATTTGAGGAGTTTGGCAGCCCCCTTGCTCCAAATCGTCCTCAGTAGCACTGCCGCAGCGCAGCGCCTTGTTTGTTTAACTGAAAGTAGTAAGCTAAGCAAGACCAGATCTGGCACACCGAAACTGCCATTCAGATCCTGTAATCTTTTAACAGCAGTTGTGTGTAATCCAATGCAGGTGTGAATGGAATTTTCTGTTATCAATGATCAGTTGTTTCTGATGTTAACTATTCCAAGTTAGTACCAACTATTCAATTAACTCTTGATTAACATAACTAGCTGTTTGTGATAAGCTATAGATATGTTCACTTCTGTTCAGTAGTTACAAAAGAACTGAAACTGCTCCCAACATCATACCAAAATTATTCTTTCCTTCGCCAGCACTGTAACATGATCCCAAAATGCCATATAGCCCATTGCCATTCAATGGTTACCACAAGTGGAAGAGGAACATCTACTTACAAGAAATAACAGGGGTGGTCATGGGCATGGGGATTTGGTAGATATTAGCAGCACATGTGTAATTGCTACAGTGCGTCACGAGTAACAGATGTTTTCCCACTGAAATGTGCTCACAAATGTTCATATCTTTTGATATAAGTAGCAGTTATGTTTGTCACAAAATAGTCAGATATTATTATTTATCATCACAGTATATTGCTCTTAGTATTGTGACATAAGCTGTTATTGCCTTTAAAAATCTGAAGGTTCATTTACTAATTAATGACACTATCATATTACTAGGCATTAACTGCCATGGTAATAAATGACTAATGACAAGACATGATATTTGTCATAAGATGTTTATGAGAGGATCTAGGAGCTTAAATACAAATCTATGCATCTGAGTGTTTGCACTGATTGCACATGTGTATCTGCCTAGGGAGCTCTGGAGGAGAAAGTTAAGGCCATGGATGCCTGACAACTCACACCTGAGAAACACACACGCACACACACACACACACACACACATTTTTATTATATTATATTACTATCCGTAATCTCTAGGAATAATGTAGACCTACAGTAGGTATCTTCCTCGGCAGGTTTAATCGGGCAGTTCCTTAAAAGCACAACTAATGATCCTAGTCTGAAAGCTGGACAGAGGCTACAGTTTTGTCTCGGACTGCTATACTCATCAGTGTGCTAAACAGTCTATCAAACCCTGAGCTAGAGGGTTCAGGCTGAGCTCGGGTTTGGCTGTCTTGATTTAGATCATCGCTTCCGAACTTTCCATTGCTACATTGCCCTTTAGCCTACAGTAGACAGTTATGCTTTAGCTTACTACTCCCAGTTGATTAGCTTCTACGGCGGGGATAACTTATCCTAATCCGTTCATTGTGGTACACCGTTACCTAAGATAGGCTACAAATTTGTCAAATAACGCAGAAAGGCTATGCGGGTCAGAGCTTAACAATTTATTTGTCAGGTACAAGTTCCTCATTCAACACATTATAGAAGTCCATCTTAATGAATAATGTGAAAGTTACGAAAACAGGTTAAAGGAATACTTAATATATCATATGAAACAATCAGAGAATGAACATACCCAGCTCAGAGGATGTTGGCTACACACCTGGGGTGTGGGAGTTCTGACTACAGAATGACTCCTAGAACATTGTGTCAACTTCCCTTAAATAGGCTACCCAGTTTGTGATTGGTTACATTGATAGGGATCACATGGTGAGTTGATGAGACTGAGGCCATTGTTGTAGTGAGACCATTAGAGTGAATCAAATGGACGTGACAATATATACAGTACATACGGAAAGTATTCACAGCACAATGAATCCACTTAGCCACAACAAAGCATTGAGCAAAGGCTGTGAATACTTATGTACAAATTATATTTTCGTTCTTTATTTCTAATACATTTTCAAACATTAAAAAAAAAACTTTTTTCATGTTGTCATTATGGGGTATTATGTGTAGAGGGGATAAAATAATTTAATCCATTTTGTAATAAGGCTGTAACATAAAATGTGGAAGAAACGCTGTGAATACTCTCCGTATGCACTGTACATTGCATTTCCTGTTCCTAGTTAACTTCACCTGTGGACATGTGACAAGCATGTGACAGTAAGCACACAATAGGCCCACACTTAGTAGCTGATCAGAAGTCCACATATGATTGAAAGGATTATCATCAGCCTGGGAATTAGGATCCTTACACACACTCTTAAATGATTGTGTTGAAAACAACACAACTTGCGTTGTTTTTAACACATCTCTGTGTCCATATAGGGACAACACAGTTTGTGTTGTATTTGTTACACAATATGTGTTGAAAATAACAAAACTTGGATTGAAAACAACACAATTTGCATTGTTTTTTTAAACACATCTCTGTGTGTTTAAAAAAGAGTGCGCGCGCACACACACACACACACACACACACACACACACACACACACACACACACACACTGTGGAGTAAGACCTTCAGTGTAATTGGTGCCTCTTCATTGTAGTTGATGCCTCTGAATACACAGTTGAACTCTCTCCGGGCCTCTCCTCTGCTTCCTCATGACTACAGGCTCTCATCTGTGGTGTGTTCAGATTCAGCAACGGTGGCAAACGCTCTCGGCGAATGTTTTCTCTGAACAGTTAAATTTGAACGATTTGGTGTTTAACATTCTATTTTAACAGTAACCCTTCGCCCAGCTCACTGTATGTTCATAGAGAACTACCTCCTCAAACTGTTTGCGAGTGTTCAGAAACATTCGCGGAGACCTCAAGGCAAACAGAACACTGTTTGCAAACGGTAGTGAACATTGGCCTATATTTGCACATTTAAACGCAGCTCTGGTACTCCTCCACCACTGAGGCACTCAGGTGCTTCTTCAGGTACGGGTAGAAGAGGGGATGCCGCGCAATGACTCCTTAGAAAAACATCAAACACTGTATATAGACATATTCATTAAACATATCTCATTTCTATTCACATCTTACTTAATTAGGTCCATTTGAATTGTGATACATCCAAACAAAACATTTACAAAGGAAAAAACACTAAACAATAGACTACATAACAATTAAACATGTTTTGTGTAGTTCCTGACTACTCATTTTAGACACACTACTTTAGCAGGACCAATCAAAGGCTGTGAAGAACAAGATAAGCCAAAAAAGCCTGATAGCCATCTCCTAGTTATTCAGATACACAATTTCTGAATACGTTTCATCAAAATAAGGCAAACTTGCTCATGGTTTGCCAGTGATAGCTGTGACAGTATATAGGGCAATCATTTTTGTTGTTGCTGAGATATCATGGTACTTCTGGTGCAAGCCCATCTAATGAAAAAAGAAAAAACAAATCAGCCTTGTGTGCTGTTTTGAGTTGTTTTTAAGTGCTCTAATGTTGACATATAACAGACAGTCTGTGTCTCAGTTGTACACCCGTTAGTTGTGATTTGTTTTGGTTGTGGACTTTGTGTGACCTTACTAAAATCTTAACATCCTGTTTGTCCATTATGATTGAAGAACACTCCGGAAACACACTGTTTAAAAGACACACAAATAATGATATTTAGATGTGTTAAGTATGTTTATTTTGGCTCAGGGAGACAAGTCTGAATGCCAAGGATAATCAAAAAGGGGAGACACTTTCAGCTCTTCATTGGTCTGACTGTTCTAATGTCATACACATGCACAACCCCCCCCCCATCCACACACACACTCGTCTACTCTTCAATAGTTTATTTTTGCTTAAGTGCTTAAAATGCCTTCCATTTAGGCTATTTATATGGTATGCCTATTTTTGCAGGTTGTTCTGTGCTGCCTGAATTCTCCTGAAGTGTGATGATTTTTCACAGAAATACAGCCATCTGCCAAGTGTACTAAGCTATGATTATATATTTCTTACAAAAAGTAAAACTGGCGGGTTGTGCAGTGGAACAGGAAGACGCCTCACCGATGTTAGCAGAGTCACTTTTGTCCCCGCTCCTGGTGTAGGCCAAGACTTCCAGACGATAGTTGTGAGGGCCGCTGGGCAGATCTAGAACAGATGAACTCACTGTTAGAACATTTCTGTGGTTGTGTCTCCAAATAGCGGTCCACGTTTGTGCAAGCACGCTTTTCCCTTTCTTTCCTTCCTTTTTCCTGCCCCCTCCCCCTGCTCAGAGAACTCTGCACAGACTTCAGACTGACAGAGCAGAGAGAGGTTGGTTTTTGGAACATCTTTAAGAAGGAGTCAACTAGCCATCTGTACCGGGTATCAGGGCTTCGAGCAAGGACAATTTCTCTGTGTGATATTATCAGCACATTTCAAGCCATTATATATAACCATCTATTATATTAATAGATCTATTATAACCAGATAATGTTAAGCCCTGTCTGGCATTCCTCTCTTTTTGTGTTTATGTCTGTCATATTTGTGCATATGTACATTCAAAGCAACTTCACAGAGGAAACCTTCCCCTGTGCATCGTTCTGTATTTGTTTGCCACAGTTTACACCATGCTTAAGGATTAGAGACACAGTATGAATAAAAAAAAATGCTAATGATGAGCCTAAGGATAAAGCTTAACTAAGGTCTTTCTGAACTTCTTTATTTTAGGTCGGCATGAAAAAGAGGATCATGAACAGTGATGCAGTGGTATTATAAGCAAGCAACAAGAAATGAACAAGCTTGTCCCATATTGCCCTCTATCAGCTGTCCAAGACCACTGAAGGACGGTAAGTCGTTCTACATACTCGACGCACCCGACCGGTAGCGCGACACCGTGACGTCAAAATGACGTAGATCTTGCTGGCGCGCCAGGATTTTAGCGAGGTAGTGCACCACTCAATAGGCGAGTTCGACTTCGGCTGAGTCTGACTTGGTCTGGCTTTCTACGTAAACGTGATCTTCAGAGGCTAGCCGGGAGGAGCTACAACAGAGGGCAGCTCATCCCGGACAGGCAGGCTACAGTCTGCCTGACGTGACTCGCGGGAGACATCGCGGGAGATATCGCGGAATTTTGTTTGCAATAAACACAGCAGAACTTTCATTCCTACTCATTAAAATGAGCGTGATGACTGACGAAATAAATTCTTATGATGTAGTTTAAATAAACCACTGTTGTCATACAGTTAACAGGCCTGCTTTGTAGCACATAAATTCAATATCAAGTGTTTTCCCTATATGTGTGTCTATCTATTTAACCAACAGCAGAAAATAACAGAATATCCAAACGTTTTCAGTAGGCTAGCCTACCAGTGTTGCAGAAATCACGTATAAGAAGGTATCCCTTCGATTTCTGTTTATTTTCGCATATTCCAACATAAGGAAATAGCATGAGACTCCCGTCATAATCGTCATGAGGACATTCCTCCCAAATGGCCCTATCACGTCTTTGAACTGACGTCATGAGGGTGTGTTTTAGCTCGTGCAGCTCGTGGAAGGCAACTGCAAGATCTGTCTGCAGGCTAAGACTCCCGCGATATTTTAAGGTCATGTGACATGGTGTCACGGTGGTAAGTCCCTCCCCGGCTGACAGAAGTCGGACAGAATTTCTAACCAGCAAGCATTGCATCCATCCCAGTATGCATTGTGTTCAACCCAGCATGCATCACATCAAGTCAGATCTGCACAGATCTGCCGCAAGTCGAACTCGCCTATTCTCTGCTACTAGTGTTTCTTAATGCAGCTTCTTCTGCTGTTTAACGTAGTTAGCGTTAATCTTTTCACAACAGCGACACCTCTGTTCAGGAGAATATTGCAACTAGTGTCGTGACCACGACGCGCGAGTATAAATGGTTACGGCGCTTCTGTGACGTCACATTGTCGCGCTACAGGTCGGGTGCGTCGAGTATGTGGCGCACTTAACCCAAGACTGAACATTAAGAGAGTAAACCTACCACACACAGAGGGATTGTATGCACCATAATCTCAGGTAAAGTTACCTTGTGTACGGAACTCCTTAGATAAGGTACACACTGCAATTTAGAAAATTCATTAATTTTTTAGTTATGTTAAAAATTAACAGTGGAAGGTTTCTATTGGATATTAAGTTCACACAAAAACAGAGGTTCAGTTCCCCTGTCTCAAAGGTCAAGTGACCTGCAAATGTGTCAAATGAGTATGGGAGGGTGGGAGTGATGAAATTCCTAAAATGCGGAGAGGGTCACTTCTGTGGGTGTGTCCACCAGCTCCCCGTTGAGATGGATGTCAACGCGAAAAAACAGACAGTAAAGAAAAGACAGATGGAGGAATGGTATGGCGGATAATTGGATGGACTGGTTGGGCAAACAGATGGGAAAATAGACATAGGCAGTAGAATAAATAGAGAGACCTTGACTTCTGCTTTGGGATGGAGGAGGAAAAATGGCATCAGAATGGGAGACCTGGAGGAGGACAGTGTAGTGTAAAAAATAATCAACTACATAACAAAGTGGAGACAGTCCAAACCGAGCAGTGGCAAAGACAAAAAAAAAAACTTGAGGTTTATTAACGAATCCGGGAGTTGATACAGAATGTAGGCCATCCCAGCGTTACAACCGTACCAACTCAAAGACAAAATACAAATTGTCTTGCTTATACATTTCTAGTGATCCCCCTTCCGTCGCCTCACGTGAGGTCTCTCTCCAGTCGTACCTTGTCTCGTTTCAGTCACTAGAATTCAATACTATTTGGGGCTGGGCTAGTTTCCTGCCTGTTCCAGCAGGTGCTATCTCCCTGGCGAACATCTCCAGCGACTTTTTCTGTTTATGGTGGACGGCCATCCATAGAACAGTCTCTCTGGTACTCTACGGGGGCATCACAAGCACCTCATTATTCTGTTCATCAGAGCAAATACCAAAAAGAGAAGCAGGTGTTGCGCCTGTGTCCATATTCAAAATGATAAACTTGTGAAGAGAAACTCTTGTGAGCTGGCTTGAAAACTACAAACAGGACATGAATGACCATGAGAGAAAAAGACATGAGAACAAAAACATCTGAGTATTTAACCACCAGCTGTAACCTATTAGAGAACAAGAGAGGGTTTACAGTGTGAAGTGTCAACCAATATGTCTACATCTGAAACTGCAAATGTGACTCACATGCTAGTCATCTTGGATAACACATCTACTAAATGACTCCACTAGTTTCACTTCAGGAGTTAGTGTAGCAGAGGCAAACATTTATCACAGCATTCATCTGGGGTACAGTCATGGGGAATTTGGTTGGAGGGGATTATTATGACCGCTGCGCAGCGAAGCGGCGGTCATATAGGTTTAGTCAGATTTTTTTCTTTTTTTTCTTTTTCGCATGTCCAAATTTCCGTCAAGGGACACTGTAAGACCGGGGTACACGAAACTTGGTGGGCATGTAACCCCACATGGATAGCATGGAATCATCGTATTTCTTTTTCATCTGTAGCCCCCCCCCGCTGGACTGGACCCCTGAAAGGAGGGAAGGGCAGACACACCTTTCTGTGAATATCTCGAGAACCGTAGGGTTTAGGAGGACCATTTTTTTTTGTATGTTGATCTCAAGGGGCCATTCCATAACCACTCATTTCATGTATAGCGCCACCTAGTTAAACACAAAAAAGTAAAAATGAGGTGTTGTAATCGCAGGTATCTGTGACCTAACATAGTCAAAACTGCACAAAATTGGAAGTGTAGGATCATTATGACACCCTCTGAATGCATGCCAAGTTTCGTGGAATTCCGCTCATGAGGGGCCACACAATAAATTAATTTTTGTTACTATACACTAACTGGCCTGTAGGTGGCCGGAGACAGTTTTCTGTGAATATCTCGAGAACCGTATGGCCTAGGAGGTCCACCTTTTTTTTGTATGTTGGTCTTAAGGGGGCATGTCAACCCATCCCATTACCACTTATTTCATGTATAGCGCCACCTAGTTAAAAATTAAAAAGCAAAAAATTAGGTGTTTTCATCACAATATCTCTGGCTGACATGGTCAAAACTGCACGAAATTGAAAGTGTAGGATCATTATGACACCCTCCGAATGCATGCCAAGTTTTGTGAACTGGACTGGACCCCCCGAAAGGAGGGTAGGGCAGACACAGTTTTCTGTGAATATCTTGAGAACCGTAGGGCCTAGGATGACCAATTTTTTCCGTATGTTTGCCTCCAGGGGTCATCTTAACCCATCCCATGTGCACACATGTGCATAAACAGATACACATGCACACACATACATTCACAGTAATCATACGTATGACACATACTCACACAGTAGACATATGCACGCATGCACATGCACAAACACAGGCACATACGCAGGCACACACACAAGCACACACACACACACACACACACACACACGCACACACACACACACACACACACACAAGAATTTCTCAGAATTATGAACAGGCAAGATGAGGGTGGGGTTGTATAAAATGAATTTTACATGTGAAATCTATGAACTAATCATGTTTTGGTACTTGTTGTCTAGCAGATACCAGTGAGAATTTAGTGTGGATAATGCAATTTAGTGAGACAGTTAGAATCATATAGGCCTTTCAGCGGAATTTATTTTTCTGGAAAAAATGTGCTGGACTGGGAGGCGGTCATATTTTGTACCGCTCTGCGGTACATCTAGTTATTTTTTAGTATTAGTATTTTTTATGGTTAGGATGCCCAAATGACTTGATTGGCCCAAACACATCTTAAAGTAACACCAAAGAGTTTTTTGTACCTTAAAATAATGTTTCCAAAATCGTTTCAGTGGTTAATCAACTCGTAACAGGGTGAACGGCAATTCTGCATTCGCTTTCGCGGCCCTCTATCGGCTATAACCGCACTATGTAAGTTTGCCAGATCGGGTAGCGGATCTGTAGTTCAATGGAATGAGACATAAGAAACTACAAATTTGACTTCCATCTGATGTCGCAAAACATCGTACTTTTATAAGTCATGCAAAATATTCTACCTTGTCTGTGGACATCGTTATTTGCAAAGCCGGTGCTGGATAAACAAATAGCTTGCGTGCGACAGAGGGAAAGTTCTTTGGTGTTGCTTTAACTGCCATATCTGGTTGTTAAAACGTCAAAAAACTTTTACTAGCGCAACCGTTTTTTTTTCCGCAACTTGTAAACCTTGTCACCATCACCTCCGTTTTAGTAAGAGTAAAACAAAATCGCTTAACTTTAAAGGAGAATTCCGGTGTGATATTGACCTAAAGTGTGTTGAAACATGATACCGAGTGTGAACGTATGTCTCATAGCCCATCTTGGCTTGTCCCCTGCACTCCAAAATCTGGCGCTAGTTAGCCGATGCTACCAACAGCTTTTTCAATGGTGGTGCTTCGGCATCGGGCTAGCCATGCAAATAAATCACTGTTTTACACCATTTACGAGGCTCAATGTATCTCCACACTTTATTGGTAGACTTCCGAGGGCCCTGACATTTAAAACGAGACATTGAGAACTTTAAAAAAGCACTGGTAGTTTACTTACAAGACGATTTATACAGACAGTATCTTCACGAAGTTTAGCGTTTGCAGCCATCTTGAATTTAGTCACGATAAGTCGAGTGACGAGTAAGAATGAACAGGTATTATAAGGGATCAGATTCCAAAAATAATTCTGTGGAAATGCATGGATTCCAGTTTCTTCCAGTAGCAGCAACTTTGTTGGCATTGCATCGGTTGTGAAGACACAGCTCTGTGCGCAGTTTTCACGGATCATCATTGCCCTTTGACATTTTCAGCTGGTTTGGAAATTGGGCAAATTTTAACATCACTTTTTTTATTTGTTTTGTTGTCTGTCTTGTATGTCTTGGTGTCACGGGTACGCTGGCGACTACGCCGCTCCGTCCGGCATTTTTTGTATTTGTTATTTTTTAAATGTATTTGTCATGTCTTGATGTCATGGGTACGCTGGCGACTACGCCGCTCCATCCGGCATCTTTTGTCTTGTTGTTATGTGTCTTGTTTGTGGAGCGCTTTGGATTGCACTATGTGCATGTTAAATGCGCTTTAAAAATAAATCTGACTTGACTTGACCAGCCAGGCACCTAATAATGGCCATAATGGGGCAGTCGAAGCCTACTGGTTAGGGCTTCAGACTTGTAACCGGAGGGTTGCCGGTTTGATCCCCGACCAGTAGGAACGGCTGAAGTGCCCTTGAGCAAGGCACCTAACCCCTCACTGCTCCCCGAGCGCCGCTGTAGCAAGGCAGCTCACTGATCCAGGTTAGTGTGTGCTTCACCTATAAAATTATCACTATGGTTTGTAGACGTCATGATGAGAGAACGAGTATGAAACTGTAAAGCATGTATTTATATAACCTCAACCGTATTCAAGTAATACATTGAAGTTATTCCTAACGAACATACTTTTATAACATTTTAAATAACTAATTTAACTAATACTATTAACATACTGAAGCTATTCTACCAGAATTCACCCTATTTGCACTCTGTATCCCTATGTCTCTCTTTGTCGCTTTGTGTCTCACTGTGGATGGGCGAAGCCTGTTTGAAAAAAAGCATGCTTGGCCTTGCAGCTGCAGAGATAAAGACGTCATCGGAGGCGGGCTCTACTCAAAACAGCTAGTATGAGAGAAAATGAGTGAACGACATGTAACCCATGAACGATGTGTGACCTGTGTTGACTGTATAAACCCCTGAACTTTGTTTAAACCTCTGAGCTTGTGCTACGGTGAAAAGTTCGTACCCTTGGCAGCAATATTGCTGACTTGCGAAGATAAGACCGAACAACGATCCTTTCATAACGCCACCTGTGTGTTTGAAGTTGCCAAATGTTGTGTCAGCATCTAAGAAGGGGTATAAATGTTGGTGTTCAACAATTGTTCGGGAGTGCGATTGTGCGATCCACTCAGGCTATGCGCTATATAGTCATTAAAGGAATTTTGCACGGAACTCTGCCGGACTTTTGCCCGAGTCTGAATATCTGATACGACATTCACTAATTCACGGATGGGATAAATGCAGAGACCAAATTCCTTGTATAGGTAAGTATACTTGGCCGAGAAACCTGATTTACATTTTACAATAATCTTTTTTTGAATGAGCTGCTTGGCCACTGTTCCACAGCACTGTCTGTCCAAGGATGTGTGTACAGGAGTACAGATGGTCTCAGCTGTATTTGAAAGTTCAGTTAAGATAAAATGGAGTGATTAGATTTCAATACTGGGGAGGGGTGTTAGTCCTCAGATTTCAAGTCTGTATTATGACAAATTACACCACAATATCCGTCCCCTGCCCTGGTCCAGGCAGTTGTGTGCATAGCACTGTGGGCAACACAAACAACATGTTTTCAATCTCTTACTAACCCAAGTCACAGTTCACTGGCAGGCCCCTTTGTTTCTTTAATAATCCCCTAAATCCATGTGTTGCAGTGTGCATTTACGTAAGGTGCATGATGCCAGGAGAACTACAGGGATCCTCTTACCCAAGGTGTTCATACTGTGGAGCGTTTTAGGAAAAGACTTCTGTCTGTCTGTGTCCACCATTCTGACCTTTCTCAGGGAGTCTTTCTAAGTGAAAGACAGAAAAAATCTGACTTCAGAAGTACAGAGTACAGAAAACATTGTATCATTAGTGCCTCAATTAAGGACAAAACATAGCATTTCCCTGAAATTGCAATGAAGTGTAGTTTTGAATCGCCTTTTCTGCTTCAGAGTGGCTGCCTACAGGCATGCACAAACATTTCCTTAAAACAACCCATTTCATTTCAAAAACTGAAATTTCATTTCAAAAACCCGTTCATTATCAAAACTGTGCAACTCACCGAGTGGTTAGTGATGTTCGTTGATTATTAAAAACAAATATATCGGCGCAATGTATGATTTCCAGCCGTCTTATTTGCTATTGTGGAACTATTTTTTTCAGATACCTCACAACCGCGTATAAACCCTCGCTCAATATTTGAGCTTGAAGCATAGACAGTAAAAGAAGGTCTCGCGTTAAGACTACAACCAAATGTAAACAGCCGTAATATCATGTGCAATGAGTCTTCCAACAGAAATCAATGGGATTTTACAAAATGGCAAATAAAACACGACAGAAACTGTATTTCGCTACGCTACTTGTTTTGGAACATCAACCAACACCCCTAACCACTTGTTGAGTTGCATAGTTTTAAAAACGAACGTTAAGGGTTGTTTTAAGGACATGTTTGTGCATGCCCTTAGGCAGCCACTCTGAAGTAGTCAAAGGCGACAAGTAAGAAAAGTCGAGACAGGACCAATCGTCAAAATTTCGGTGTCCACCACTCTAGTTTATCCAAAACAAACCAGAAAAGGGACTCAAAGTGCTAAATACCGGAATTATCCTTTAAGTTACACTTTACACAAAAAATGAATGAATTGAATTCATTGAGGATAGAAACTCCTCAGTCTGCTTTTAGCGATGTGGGAACAGAGAAGTCTGCTTGACCTCACTGGTTTAAACAGTCCATGGTCAGGGTGTGAAATGTCCTTTAAAATATTTTGGGCCCTTGTCCATACTCTTGTGGTATAGAGAGGGTAGGGAGAGGTGATCTGATGGTACCTTCAGCAGTAAAAGTCAAGTGTCTATAAAAGAGAAAGCATATATTGGCCCTGCCCATGAGTATAATGAATGCAAACTACTCCGCTTTTGTGACATATAAAAGCAAACCCACACGGAGCCTAGAAGTCAGGTGCAATAGTTAGAAGTAATGCAGATGTGTGATATTGGGCAACAAGATGGAATTCTACTGACTTGATACATACGGTCATTTCCAGTCACCACAACAATCTTCATGTTGAGGTCGGCCTTCTGGGCCACTTCCTGAAGTGCGACAGCATACATAAGAAGTTTCGACGAAGGTTGCTCACCACACCACCAGAGGACCACGTTAGAAATGAAGGTTGGATGATGTGTGTGTGTGTGTGTTTGTTTGTGTGTTCCTCTATGTTGGTGTTTATGTGTATGTTTATACACACATATCTGTGTATATGTGTAAGATCAAGGGACCATATCGTGCATACCATCTTGACAAACCAAACTACTATGTGAACATGAATGTTGATAATATGATGTTGATGTGAACAACAATTGTAGAATTGAAAAGTTATAGAGTTAATAATAATACAGCCTATAGAATTATAATCATAAAGTTGTGCAGTTTTCTCATTTCCCTCATCCTGTGAATTACTCCTTTGGACTCCATCCCCCTGTCAGTCACCCAAAGCCCCTCCCCCTGTCAGTCACTCCAAGGCTTTTTTGTTATAGTCAACAGGGTCACATGACTGAATCATGTCTGAGCAATTATTGCAGCTGTCAAATTTGTGTCCTTATGTAATATATTTATTCTGAATTGTGGACACAGAGATGTAAAATATGTATGTGTGTGTGTGTGTAGATGTCATCCTCTTTTACTTTAAGGATCCTTGGCTTTGGCAGTTATGAGCAGAAACAATGATTTAGAGAGGTATAGTCAAACACACGGATGTCCACATTTCCTCAACATGAGCTGGGATAGAGAGGGCTGACATCTTCTATGAACCCTACACACACCGACACACCCCCCCACCTCCTTTACAGTGTGACTATAGTGCCATCTGCTGACTAAAACAGGCACAGCAGTTTTAGGCCAAGACAGATTTGATCTGATTTCCTGGCCTATATTTCATTATTTGTGCATGTACTGTAGGCCTACACTAATTTGGACCCTCACAGATAACATTTACAAGCAGTGAGATGAAAGTTTGACAGAAGCCATGTAAAGTAGTGATGTGTTAGAACATTATCTATTTTAAATGTTAGTTCCTCCACAGGCATGCAGTTCCACTCTCTGCCAGAGTAGAAGACATTTTATATTGTCGGATATTTTAGGTAGCCTACTTGGCCACGAACTCAAAACGGGTCTCTCTGAAGCTCTGTTCTAGAATCGTTGCTCTGAAGTCTGTCCCCATTGCTAAGCAACATCAAATAAACGAAATGACAGTCTTCCAGTATTAAATGTGTACGTGCGATTACAAATGGATGTGTGTGGTTTGCAATTAGAATAAACAAGAAATAACATTTCCAATAATTTCCCATGATAAATTACATAATATTTGCACCTTCCTTCCTTGTGAAGCTCACACTAATTCCACCGCATTTAGTGAAATGTAATACAACATAGCACAACATAACACAATAGCGTTATGTAGGCTATTTAAGATTAACGTGGCATTTCCTGCTTATTCTTTTGTCAACACCATGCTTTTAGGAAAACAATCTTTTTATCATAGTTCCCTCTTCAATGAGCGATTACCAGCTCGTTTTTGTAACAGAGATAGCTGTTTATTGTCCCTAGGTTTACAGAAACACCTATTCATATTGATACGTAGCCTATGGAGTGCTGCCAACCACTGTTCATTACGGCCCAGAATGCCTTGCATGTCTTTACAACAAAACAACCCAGTAAAACCTAATTTCTCGTAAACATATGAATTCGCATACTTAACATTTTTAATAATACTCTCCCATCATGATATTTAACAATAATGAAAAATTTAATTTGAATACCGTCAATGTGAAAACAACTGTATTATGTAAGCTATATATAGCTACTGTTCTCCTTGTTATTTCAGTTCGTAAGTCCATACTATCCCATGGCAGAGCAAGGATTTCATCAGTGGGCAAGGTTGCCCGGAGACATTGTAGCTGCCCAGAGGCATTGAGCATACTTGGAAGCAGGGCCTGAACTTTTTTGGCCACCAAAACAAGGTTTCCCTCCCCCCCATTTACGTTTATGAATATGAAATTTTCCCAATAGCAAGAGCAAATTTATCGTAAAGACAACATTTATATTAATGTCTGCATTTTCATAAAAGAAAATAACATTTTTTTTCTGAAGAGTAACATTGCACAACCACACAGCACTACACATATTTTCTAATTCTATCCAAAAAAACCTTGAGTATATACATTCGTAAAATAAATGACAAACCGTTTCAAGCGCACAACCACAGAAAACACACATGTCAGATATATCATCTCTGTATCTTTTAAGCAGAGAGTTGGTGGGGTAAAATAAGTGGATTATTTTAAAATAAATTTCTTTGATTTTGTTGTTTAGAACATATTTATTGTAATAAGACCAAACCCTATCCCATTGAATATTGTCAAAGATGCCATCCCAATAACTTTTACAACGAGGTGTGACAGGGTGAAGTATTATATGTCTTAACCATTTATTGTTACATTTTCTATTTTTTATGTTAATACCATTCAGTAAAATATCTGTCTGTAGAGTTGAATGCTCATGAGTTCTAGAACCCAGCAATCTCAAAAAACCATCAGGCAATGCAGCAAAGACTATACTGTATTCTCTGGGATGTATTGGGAAAGCAAATTTGTTTAAAAACTCATTGTAAGTCAGATATTGGCCATTTACATTGATTAATTGAGAAATAAAAATAATGTTGTTGTTTACCCACTTTTCATTAAATATTGATTTATTTTTATATTTGACAAGTTTGTTGTTCCATATTAAGTGTTTATGTGGTGAGAAGTTGTGTTTATGTGGTGAGAAGTTATGCTTGTAGGTGAGAAGCCAACATAAAAGTGCCTGCCTGTGAAAATTGGACAGTTTAATAGGAAGTTTGTTAATATCAAAATTACACTGGAGCAAAAATTCTATTCCACCAACTTTCTGGAAAATAAGATTTGGAATTAAATACCACAACTTGTTTTTAACGTAATCCTTAATCCAGCTCACTTTGAAAATGATATTTGAAGAGTGAAAGTCTAGAACATTTAGACCTCCCTGATCATAGGAGTTGCCCATGACCCGTTTATTTAGGTAGTGAGGTTTGTTCCTCCATATAAATTTTAATAAGGTAGAGTCTATCTCTTTAGACACAGAATTAGGTACATCCAACACTCTAGCGGGATAAACTAAGCAAGACAAGCCTTCAGTTTTGGAGAGGAGTATGCGACCTTTGATAGATAAGTCTCGCATTAGCCATAAATTAAACCTACTTTTAATTTTTGGGATGAGGGGGTGGAAGTTACACTGCATTCTTTCTAACTGATTTTTGCAAATGACTATACCTAAATATGTAACTTTGTCTGTAACTGGAATACCTTCAAATTCAGTTATAAATACATCATCTTTTAGAGGGAAAAGAGCACATTTCTTAAGATTTAGATGTAAGCCAGATATATTTGAAAACTCCTTAAGACACTCAATCACCTTCTTGACCTGCATTTCATCTTTGAGAAAGATAGCCGTGTCATCAGCTAGCTGACAACATTTTATTTCTCTTCCCAGTATGTTAATACCCTGGAAAGAGTCATTATATAAATGTAGAGTCAATATTTGCATGACTAAGATAAACAAAAATGGAGCCGCAGGGTCTCCTTGCTTTATACCTCTAGATATGTTGAATCTATGTGTAGTGCCCCCTGGAAGTTTCACTGAACTATTACAATCATTATATAAAGTTTTTATTGCGTTCTTGAAGAACTGACCAAAACCAAAAAAGTCCAAAACATCAAATAATGTGTTATGCTTAACAGTATCAAAGGCTTTATATGTCTATGAATAAGATCCAATTATTATCTGATAGGTACTCCCGATAATCAATTAAGTCTAAAATTAATCTAAGGTTGTCACTTATAAGCCTTCCTTGCATAAATCCAGACTGACATTCATCAATAATTGAGGGTAAACACAATTTAAGGCGCTGAGCAAATATATGAGCAAATAGTTTTGCATCATTATTAATTAAAGTTATAGGCCTCCAGTTTTCAATTAGTAAGCAATCTTTATTGGCTTTAGGTATCAAGGTAATTAACCCTTGACACATAGGAGGGAGTTTACCAACATCTAAAGCTTCCTTGAACACACTTAATAGAAATCCAGCAATATGATCTTGAAAGACCTTAAAAAACTCACCAGTAAGGCCATCATTGCCAGGAGATTTGTTATTTTTTAACTTACTAATATTCTTTTTCAATTCATCTAAGGATATATTTTGATCACATAGGTCCTTTTGGGTTCGGTCAATTCGTCTTGCCCCATTCTTTATAGAAGAAAGGAAAGGGAGTGTGTCATAACTGTTATCTGGTTCAGTATATAAGTTTCTATAAAAATCTTCCACAAAGTTGGAGATTTTCTGGGGGTCTTCAGTAGATTGATGATTTATCTTAAGTTTATAGATATTATTAATTCTGCCATTTCTTCTTTCTAGATTATGGAAGTATTTAGTGTTTTTCTCACCCTGTTCCAACCATTTACGCCTGGAGCGAACAAAGGCACCCTGTGCCATATTTTCATAAATACTATCCAGCTCTAACTGTAGACCAGATAGCTTGTTAGTATCAACTTGAGAAAGAGAGTCTTCTTCATATATAGCTATTATATCCTTAAGAATTCTATCTTGTAAACATCTCTTTTCTTTGGCTAATTCCTTTCCCCTTATAATTGCTAAGTTACGAATTTGGAATTTAGTATATTCCCAATGTTTACAGAATATTTTTTCTTCTTGAGCTTTATTCCAGTTTTCAATAATGATTTTTATGGCTTTTTCCTTAAAGACAATATATTTTAAAAGTGTGTTGTTTAATTTCCAAAGGTTGAATTTACGTTTATCCGATGCGTATTTGTGACGGGGGCGCATAGCTAGTAGCGGGTACTGCAGTGCAGGAGAATCTCCATTTTCCATCTCTAGAGGGCAGTGAAGACATTGCAGCCAATTTTGGCAACCTGCAGCAGGAAGACGACACCATTAGCTCTTGTTTTTCTAATATTAAGTCTCCAGATGAGGCAGAGGAAGCCATAAAGGAGGGAGAGGTATGTTTTGTCCTCCGTAATGGGAAGCTCTATAGGGTGAGTGCAGAAAGAGAGCAGTTGGTGGTTCCAGAAGCCCTCCGAGCAAAAGTCTTGCATCTCGGGCATAGTATTCCTTGGTCAGGTCACTAAGGAAAGGAGAAGACCGAGAGCAGAATTGTGAGAAGGTTTTATTGGCCAGGGTTTCATAGCGATATTGCAGAATATTGTAAATCCTGTCCAGAATGTCAACTGTCCGCTCGCTCAAGTAGGGGCTTGAAGGCTCCTCTCATCAGCCTCCCCATTATTGACATTCCATTCAGTCGCATCGCCATGGATGTAGTTGGGCCCCTAGAAAGGAGTAGGGCTGGTCACCGCTATATTCTGGTCATTGGCGACTACGCAACAAGATACCCCGAGGCTTTCCCCCTCAGAGATATTAAGGCTAGACAAATTGCTAACTGTTTGATTCAGTTATTTTCACGGGTGGGCATCCCCAAGGAGGTCCTGACAGATCAGGGAACTAATTTCACGAGCAAGACGCTCAAACAAGTCTACTCCCTGTTAGGGATCAGGGGCATTAAGACCACACCCTACCACCCACAGACGGACGGCATGGTGGAAAGGTTTAATCAAACCTTGAAGACCATGCTACGGAAATTTGTGTCTGACTCCGGAGCCGACTGGGACCAGTGGCTCCCCTTTCTGCTCTTTGCCTACAGAGAGGTTCCGCAGGCATCCACTGGGTTCTCCCCCTTCGAGCTCTTGTACGGGCGGGAGGTGAGAGGCCCGCTGGACGTCCTCCGTGAGAGCTGGGAGGGGGACTCTCCTCGACAGCAAGTGAACATTGCAAGTTATGTTCTCAGGATGCGGGAGAAGCTGGACCAGCTGAGCTCCATGGCCCACGACCATCTGGCCAGCGCACAGACAAGACAGAAGGCATGGTACGACAAGTCTGCATGCAGCCGCTCCTTCACCCCAGGGCAGAAGGTGTTGCTGCTGCTACCATCGTCGGAAAGTAGTCTGTTGGCAAAATGGCAAGGACCATACGAGGTGCTTCGCAAGGCCAGCGAGGTGACCTACGAAATTGCCATGCCAGACAGACGACGCATGAAACAACTCTTTCACGTCAACCTGCTGAAGCAGTGGACGGACCGTCCACCTTCCGCCCAGAACCAGTTGTGGGCACGGACTGTGGAGCAGGAGGAGGAGCTGGTTGAGCAGTACTTTCCAACTGCTGGCGGCGAGTCCCTCTACCCATCCGTCTCCCACTTGACATCGCAACAGCAGGAGGACCTGTTAAGCATCATCCTCAGAGGCCTGTTCAGAGACCAGCCAGGGCGGACAAACATACTCACCCATGACATCCAGCTCACGTCTCCGGGTCCCATCCGGCATACCAGTACCAGAGTTCCAGCGCGCCTGATCAACGCACTGAAGCAAGAGGTGCAGGCCATGTTGGAGATGGGGGTGATAGAACCCTCACACAGTGAGTGGTGCAGTCCCGTCGTTCTTGTTCCGAAGAAGGAGGGAGGACTCCGCTTTTGTGTTGACTTTTCCAGACTGAACAGCATCTCGGCATTCGACCCATATCCCATGCCCCGCTTGGACGAGATGGTGGAGCGCCTAGGGAAGGCAAAATTCCTCAGCACCTTGGACTTGTGCAAGGGGTATTGGCAGGTGCCACTTACTCCCCGTGCACAGGAACTGACCGCCTTCCGAGCTCCATCAGGCCTCTACCAGTTTCGGGTCATGCCATTTGGCCTCCATGGCGCTGCAGCCACCTTTCAGCGTCTCATGGACGAGGTGTTGAGGGGTGCTGAGGACTACGCCGCGGCCTATATTGACGACGTGATTATTCATAGCTCCACTTGGGCGGAGCATCTCCACCATCTATGGGACATCTTCCAAAGGATCCACAGAGCTGGCCTGGTGGTGAACAGCAGCAAATGGCAACTCGCTAGCTCAGAGGTGTGCTACCTGGGCTATATCCTGGGTGGTGGCACCATCCGACCCCAGATTAGCAAGGTGGAGTCCATCCGCAACGCCCAGTCTCCCTCGACCAAGAAGGGGGTGAGATCGTTCCTGGGGTTGGTCGGTTGGTACAGACGGTTTATCCCCAATTTCTCCAGCCGAGCTGCTCCCCTCACAGACCTCACTCGTAAGAACAGCCCAAACAAGGTGGTCTGGACTGTTGAGGGTGGGGCCGCATTCCAGGACTTGAAGGAGTGTATGTGTTTTGAACCAGTGCTCCAGAGCCCTGATTTCTCCCTGCCCTTTACCGTGCAGACAGACGCCTCAGGCCTAGGCTTGGGGGCAGTGTTGTTGCAGGGTGAGGGAGAGGAGGAAAGACCTGTCCAATATGTGAGTCGTAAGTTGTTCCCTCGTGAGACACGCTACTCGACCATCGAGAAAGAGTGTCTCGCTATTAAGTGGGCTCTGGACACAATGAAGTACTATCTTGTAGAGTTGGATGTCTCGAGACCGGTCTTGGTCTCGAGACCGGTCTCGAGACCACTTTTACGTGGTCTCGGTCTTGTCACAGTCTCGACCGTCTTTGGTCTTGGTCTTGTCTTGGTCTCGGATCCCTCGGTCTTGTCTTGGTCTCATTGTCTTGGTCTTGCGGTCTCGGGTCGACATAGTGGTCGGGAGATTTGCAACAAATATGTCCATGATACAAAACATAACATTCGAAAACATTAAATTATTTCGCCTTTCACGCCCTTCAAATGCAACCTTTCAAATGCAACCAATCAATGACATACATGTATTTTGTTGTGATTAAGAAACTGGCGCTCATCCAATCAAAAGACGCAAGTGTAGCCAGCGCGAAACGTTAGGTTTACGTCGTAGCTGTCAGTCTCAGTCAGACCTAGTAGGCTAATAATGTCAGCGAATTCCGCCATCATTAAATTTGCATTCACGGAACATAAAGAAATTTGCAGTCCAGGGGCAAGAAAGAAGCATTCTGCAAAATGCAAGTTTTGCAAAGTCTCTCTCTCTCATCATTGTCATGCAATTGCTATAGCCTACATAGTTTATCTCACCCAGTCTACGAAAACATTTACAGTGAGTGAGCTCACAGTCACACACATTCATGACATGCTCTGTCTCTGCATTGTTCTGTCTGTAGTTGAAATAATACCTTCTTAAATTTAATTTAAACTGGGACTGATCACAAGATCACACGCTCACACACCACACCTTGCATTTCTCACGCAGAAATATTACTAGGGATGTCAAGGTATCTGCATAATTATTAGAGGAGGCGCAGGGATACGAGAGGATTTCTCACAGGGTTCAGAACTAGCGCACCACTCACCAGCAAAATCAAAAAAATAAATAGCCACCGACATCCAATCAAAAAATAGTAGGCTATTCGTTGTATCCGGGTAAAATTCCAAAATAGCACATCCCCTCCCTACAACCACGTTATGCTTTTGTGGGGTTACACGTTTAAGATTTCAAAACTGCACCAACATTCTTTTTATTCAGAAATTCAACTGTGTCATTTGGTAAACCAGCCTACTTATGGTACTTTACAGGGTGTGTAAATTAAGCCTTTTCACGAACATTTGGCCTAGCCTACTTTATGGCAAAATTATTTCTTATCTATAAACTAAACTAAACTGTCGGTCATTAAGAAAACCTAATGATTGTGTCGTTATAGCTTTGTGTAAGCCAGACATCAGCAACGTTCATTTTACACGACCAATCACTCTCGTGGCTGCCTGCACTTTCCCTGTCGTCACGGCTGCAACTTTCGCACTCGTTTGTGCTTTTTAGCGCAGTGTTCATCAGGTCCCGGGACACCCATCTGATCCTCCATGGACCATGTCAACAATGAATGAAAATTAGCTTATTATTAACGAGTGTTATCAATTTGAGCGAGTATGCTACACATAGGCCTACATTTTTTTCTAAACATACAGGACTGCTGCAGACAATGACCTGCCAACCACCATAATGTATAATGAACTTGCTGTCCTCGGTTTCGGCATGCACTTGCTTAGTCTAATGATTCAGTGACAATATAGGCTACTCAAGTGAATAAAGTAATTAGCCTAATAAATAAAATATTTGTCTCACTCAGTACATATAGGCCTACATCTCGTAAATTGGTGAGCCATAGAATATCCCAGCGTCACGATTATTATATTTCAAGATTCCAATCTATCCCACCTAAATATGAAAAGTTATTTCTACTGACATGCTTCCTGGTGACATAAAAAAACAAATGGTTTCCCTTAATAAGGCTGACATAAGAGACATAGGCTATGCATTATACTTTCCCAGACAAAAACAAGATATAGGATGTATAGATTACAATGACAAATTCAAGGTCTCAAAGGGTTAATGCTTCTTTCCAATTTTTTTTTATAATTAGTGAGTGAGTGCACCCCCCCCCCCCAATCTCACTCCAAGCTGAGATCAAAACTTGAGAACCCTGCCCCAGTATGCTGCTCTTATTCAATTGATGCAAGTTATGGTGTAACACCAGAGACTTTCTAATGTGGAGACACAGCACTCAAAAAATCCTCCATAGAAATGCATGGGGCTAGTTTGCAACGCCAATATGGCCGTTGTCTACACATATCCCACCCCTTCTTCGCCAAAATGTCGACATGTGTATACATTGAGCGAATCATGTGGTGTGAGTTGACTACTTTGAGCCAATTATGTGCTGTGTTGTGCAGACATTGTGCCAATCATGTGTTGTGAACTCGACACTGGAGCACGGTTGGTGTGGTAAAGCCTTGCGCACGTGCATTTCTGCTGAATAGGATGCCCGATGAGTACCCAAAAAGCGTTGCAATATGGCCGCCGAGTGGAGGGACATGCCTAAAAGGACTTTGGTAACACTAGCTCGCTAGCTGTTTTTTTTTTTTTTTTTTTGGTCTCGGTCTTGGTCTCGGTCTCGTCTCGACTTTGTCTTGGTCTTGACTCAGTCTGTCTTGGCCTTGGTCTCGTCTTGGTCTCGGTCTTGATACCCTCTGGTCTTGGTAGTGTCTTGGTCTCGGTTTAGGCGGTCTTGACTACAAGTCTACTATCTTGTGGGCAAAGACTTTGTCCTTGAGACTGACCACAGGGCCCTGCAGTGGCTACATCGTATGAGAGACTTTAATTCACGGATTACCCGTTGGCACCTATCGCTGCAGCCTTACAGGTTCACTGTGAGATACAAGGCCGGCAAGGACAATGTTATTGCGGACTTTCTCTCGCGTCATGATATGGACGCTCCCTCTTAAGGGGGTGGGGGGTGTGTGTGACGGGGCGCATAGCTACCGCCACCGCAGCGACACGCTGCTTACGTTAACAGAGACTGAGCGCTAACGTCAGCTTACGTGTTTTATGTCTGTCTTCCATGCCATTCATCTGCTTATGTGTTTCATATCTGTTAACCATGTCATTCATCATACAATTTCAGTAATTCCCGTTGCTGTTAATTAGACGTCTTATAACATTCAACACAACGGTGAATTTGCCTGGGCTACTTTTATCCATTACAACTCTTTACAGTTTAAAATCATACATTTCCATTCATTGTCATTTACGTTAAAATAAGCACTCGTCAAACTTGTCTTGTCACACCAATGTTGTGTTTATTTTAAGTTAAAACCATACAGCAGAAAAGTCATATTGCAAAATGTTTGTCTCACCAGCGTTCAGCGTCTCGTCTTCTGTTTGTTTTGGTAAGAGTTTCCTTGGGTCTAGTTCCGGGTTTTATTAACACGGTGACTTCCGGGTTCACCGGAAGTGAACCCGTGTTTTAGTAATTAAAATTGTATAGACTGTTAAAACAATGTTGGCTATGCCGACTGGAAGTGAGATGTTTAAAATATGTCACATATATTCCAGTCCAGATATTTGGAGTGTTTTCTGGCTGTTTTAGCTCATTTGTTGTTAGCTCACCAGTGATACCCCCTGTACTTTTGACCAAGTTGGTTTGATCCAATTTAGAGGGGCACTTGGGCCTAATTTAAGCCTCCCCAGTGAGTTGGTAGGGAGAGCAGGTCATTGACAGACGTGAGTCTTGTAGCTCTCCTATCTAAGGTATTGTTGACTGGTGCAAAGTCTGTGTTGATTATTGTCTAGACATTTTTTGACTATCATGTCAGTTTATTTTCTTTATTGAAAAAGTTTTTGTTTTCCATATTTTTATTTTTTGCTTTGTTATTATTTAATGATGAATTAATTGCCTACGGGCCTTATTTTGGGAAAAATAAAATTCCCATCTTCCACAAAATCCACCTTGAGTCCTTCCTGAGAGTGTTCCACCTTTTGCTCAACCCGCCTCGACACACATACCCTTAACAGTATTCCATAAGTAAGGACAAAGAGATAACTTTATGATCAGAGAGGATTGAAGGAACAATTTTAGTATCCTTCACCTTATCTACTAATTCGTTTGAAACAAGCCAGAAATCAATCCTAGACCTTCTGGATAAGTCTTTATTATTCCATGTGAACTGGTTTTGTAGAGTATTTTTCAATCTCCAGATATCACAACAGTTTAAGTGCAAACATATTTCTAAATTCTCCATAAGACCCTCCTAAAGGTCTTGGAGGGAAACCGTCTTTAAGAGGATCACTGATGGAGTTACAGTCACCTCCAAGAATAAGTTTAGCGTTCACAAAAGTATTTGTTAGTGCGGTGTTGCCCAAACTTTTTTTCTGGCGACCCACTTTTTAAAAATGACAGACCATCGCGACCCATTTCACTTCAAATCTACCCTGCAACCACCAATATTGTTTTAGGCCACAGGTTCTCCAACTTTTATATGCCTCCCCCAACCATACATTGCTATAGGATCTCTGCTTTGAACACGGTTGTGTTGCATTTTGAGCACCATCAGCGTGAAAAGTTGGAAATGACTACTGAAAAGATACGTTTTAATGCGCATCCGAGAGTAGGGGAAATTCTCGCATGTTGCGCAGTCGCAGACAAATGGGTCCATAACACTGTGGACGTCAATTCCAATGTAAACAGCAAATAACTCAAGTCGTTATATTGTATTGTTGTATTATATTATATATTGTATAGTCGTTATATCAGAACAAGAGGCGTTTGCGCAATAGCCGGAAGAATGCACCTTTACTTTGGAGTTAGCGAGGTAGAAAACGAGAGGAATCGTGTTTAAAATGCCCATTTAAATTGTAAACTAATATAATGCACTGTTGTGCATTTTAAATCAGAAATAAGAATGTGAGGAGGTTGCTATTAACTTTAAAGATTGCATCTGCAATCGAAACTATGCAAATTGAATGGCCTTATGTCCGGTCTATGGATGTCTGCTTTAGTTGACAGCACCGTCACTAGATTTTAATCGGTAAAGTTGAGGAACTGGTATCTATTAATGTTGCAAATAGGCGGATTCATGTCCCTTGCAGTTTGCAACTGCGAGGTACATGGCAGGCGCCCCACAGAACCGTTTCATTTTGAGAGGTAGATATCCATGCTCAGGCATCCCCTCTGCAATGCGTTCGTCCCCCAGTTTCATGCGCCAGTTTCATGAGATTTTATGACAAAACCGTGACTGTGGTAGTTAACAATCTACATCCTAATAGAAAACTGTTAGCTTTCCTGGTATCAAATGACAAATGGTATCAGTTAGGCCTATAACACAACATAAATTGTGCTGGCGACCCAAATAAAATCTCCTGTGACCCACCCGTGGGTCGCGACCCAGACTTTGGGAAACACTGTGTTAGTGTACCGTAAAACTTCAAATAATCGCCGAGTCCCTAAGAGACGCCGGTCTCTTTTAAACGCCTGGCGTGGCTACAGGTTTGGGTTAAAGGCCGGTCTCCAGTAGAGGCCTGGTCTGTTTTTTAGTTTCGGGTTGTATTTAATCTTCTAAATATTCTTCCCGTCAGATCGTCTGTTTAAAGATTCGCAATGACATGAAAGTGTTACAGAAAGGAGGTTACAGCAGTGTGAATTAGATGTTGCACGTCGTTGCAAAGCATTCACATGTCTGGTCACAGTTGCAAGGTTTTAGAATGTTGCATGAAGTTGCTGCTCATCTCGTTGCGAATATTGGGTGTGATTTGGGCTTAAGTATGGCGCAGACTGCGCACGTTATGATTAGATGGCATTAAAAGACTGCGGTGGGGAAAAGCTAGAGTTCCAAATTGTATAACTTTTTTTTCTAATATGAACTATGCCTATATGTCCGACTTAGTCATCGTTCAATTCATCCCTTGTGTTTAAAATTTGCGGATAGGCCGATGGTAAGCTTGTTTTTATGCTGGCAACAAAACCAGAACGGTTCGCGAACGTTATTCTTTATTCTAAATGCCATGGCGATAAAGAGAAAGAAGTCAGAAAAGGAATTTACCTTAGACTAGGCTATATCAGAGCCCGTCTACGGACATTCTCTGGTTATAACCTACTGAAATAGGTTAATGATGTAAAGTCAAGTGCGCTTCTATGGGACTGCTGTGTGCGCGCAGTTTTTATTGATGAGTCGGAGTGGCAAGTGCTGCGCATAGTTGCAGTGGAATGTGGCTGCCCAGGGCATTATAAAACTTCACTCTTAGACCTACTCATACACGGTGGTGAAATGGCGTATTTAGCTGTCTAAATTCAAATGCTGGGGGAGAAATCGTCGGACATCCATGATTATTTTGTTATTCAGCACCCCTGGTCAAAAATATGTTCCTGCGAGCCTGGAAGTAGGCTATGATTTGAATGTAGACTGTTGTCAAATTTGGCAAATACAAAACGGGAGAAACAATATGGTTCATGCCCTCTCATGCTGTTTCATTCGTGCCGAAAAGGAGGGAGAATGAAACATTAAGCACGTTCCACTTTTTCATAAATAATTCCTGAACAGTTTTGGTCAGCTGATAATGCAACTGTATTTGACAAAGGACCGATATAGGCTATTTGCTAGTGACAAAATATGAGCTTTCAGTGTGATACGATCTCTCTTTGTAGATTACGTTTAATTAAAACGTGTTTCAGCTGTTCTGGCTACCCGCTATATTTGGATCTTACTGTATCACAATGAACAAAATCTCAACACTAAATGAATGATGATCCGTAATTGTCATCAGATAGCCTAGTCATATAGGTAGACATAAGATGAAATAATGAATTCGATAATATTTTCCATCTTTGCAGAGGAAAAGTTTTGTGTAGCCTAAAGGGAATTAAAGGCCTGTCTCATATAGACGCCTGTCTCTAGCCTGTGCAGTTTGGCGATTTGGGAAAATAAAAGCCCGGGCTATTATTTGGAGTTTTACGGTATGTATTTGTTCCTCAAACTCTTCAAAAAGGATTTTGTTTCTAACACCAGTGTTGTAACCATAAATGTTTCCTAAAATAAAGAGATCATTCATAAACTCAACAACTAAAATTAGCCATCTTCCAGAGTTGTGAGAGATGCTCTTGCATATTTTCCCCTGAAAAGAGCCTTTTAAGATTGCCACCCCAGCAGAGTTGTTATTTCCATAAGACATCCACATGTCATCCCCCCCATTGGTTTTTCCAAAAATTGAAGTCTGAGATTAATGCATGGGTTTCCTGAAGAAAATAAGTCAGCCTTGCAATTTTTACAAAATAAAAAGATAGCTTTCCTCTTGATTTGTTCACGAATACCCCTAACATTGAATGAACATAGATAAAGTGCCATAATGAGCACTAACACAAACTCGCTGAAAAACTTGAGCTTGTAGAACCAGCATAGATGAACCTCACTTTTGAATAGTCAATAAGAACCACACAGATATATTGTGTATAAACTTTCTTAAGCAGATTATCACTAATCTCACTATGACATATAGCCTACAATAAAGCAGCCATGGGTTGCCAACAACCTCGTTTTTATCATAGAAAAACATAAGGAGAACAAAATAGAATAAAGTAGACCGTTAGACAGGCCTAACGTCCTAAACAATAGCATAGGCTGCCAACAATTTGTTTTTTTACAAATTGTATACCATATTGTTATTTAAGAAATCTGAAAACATAAAAATTAAGACTTGGGCCTACTGGTATAAAACCTTAATGAAATGTATATCAATTGTAAAGCATACATTGATAAAAAAAACAATCAGGCTGATCAGGCCTTAACCTCTTTACCATCAATGATTGCTTTAGCTCCCACATAGAAGGCCTTCTTCCCTTGCTTGCGGGCCTCAGCGATCTGTGGCCACAACCTGTTGCGAGCCTCTTTATCCCTCGAAGTTAGATCTTCTCCAAATTTCAGCCTGTTATCTTTGAGGTAGTCGGAGTCCTTCGCGTTTTTCCACACCAGATCCCGTGTCGATCTCGACGTAAATCGCGTGATGACTGGACGTATTTTCCCTTTGTCCTTTTGGCCAATTCTGTGTGACACATCAACCTGGATTCGGAGATCATCGCCGTTGCTGTTTGGGATGATTGCTTTGCAGATGTCGATAAAGCGTTCTCTCACTACTTCCCCCTCCTTTTCTGCAAGCCCATACAATCTCAGGTTCCATCTTCGATGATAGCGTTCCATTTCATTCATTTTATCTTCCATTTCTGAAAGTTTCCCCTGATGCTTCTCACTAACTTGCTTTATGGTCGTCATGTCAGCTTTAACGACCTGAACCTCCCTTGCAAGAAATTCCGTTGAATCCTTCAAAGACTCTATAGTGTCAGCATTTTTCTTAATCAAGCAAGCCAGGGATTCAGCATTTTCTTTAATCTTTTCCGCTATCAACTTCACTATGTTATCTTGCAACTCAGAGAGAGAAGGTTCCATCTTTCCCTTTTTTGTGGCTGGAGTATTTGGAGTTGAGTCGGGGAGAAGGACAACTTCAGCTAGAGCATATGCGTGATCATTCATATTGGATGTGTCCATCTTGCCCTCAGAATCTTTTATTAAGGACGTAAAGGTAAGAGCTTTATTCGACTTGCCTTGTTCTCTTGTACGTTTGTCTGCCATGACTAGCGTGCACAACGCGCCGAAATCGAAGTTCGATGACAAAATGTATGACAAAAACTATCAAGTTCGTTTGAGAAACGTATTAGACCACAGCTCAAAAACATCAAGTTGAACAGTTGTAACAGTGGGTTCAAATTAAGTAAATAACACGTCTAAGGTGAAAAGTTAATCTACAACCGGCTAAGCATGTGTTCCTGCGACTGCCACCATCTTCGTCAATCACCGGAATCATCAGCTAGCTTCTAATCTTATCGTTTCATTACGTTGGTGACGTACATCGTTCGAGACGAGAGATGTAGTCCACTGAGCGGATTCGTACAAAACCAACATAACTTTTGAAGTCTATCGAACAACAGTACTTTCTTGACGTGAAAAATTATCTTTTAAATTCACACACATCATATGTGAAATTCGTGGCACAATCCAAATGGGACCAAAAAATAATTGTTCTCTCCATTACCTCCCGTTCATATCTTTTTGAAAGACAGGTCCCTTGTAGCGGAAGTAAAACGGAAGTCTCTGGGACACTATATAGAACATCTACTTCTGTGTAGTAGGCTACATAGGCCAGCCATCACTTTTATAATCGCGGGGAAACGTAGCAATGCTTTCTGAAGCCCTGTTTCTTTTCTCCCATGCCGTTGTGTACCGGGGGAGAGGTGCTCTTTTCTCCCTTGAGATAGCCTACTTTCTCCAATAATAAACTTGTTCTCGTAACGAAAGGCAATTGAAAATGTAGCGTAGAGTAAAGAGTACATTTCCTACAGCAATCCCGACAGTGCATCTCCTTGCTCAGTGTTGTGTTGTCTTATTGGCTACCCGCCAACGTGGCAGGTAGATTGACAGTTTCACCCGCCAATCACAAAAGTTACCCGCATTTGGCGTGTGGGCGGGTGCCAATTTCATGCCCTGCTTGGAAGGCATTGTGATAGAAGGTGAATGGTGCGAGTTACCAAATACCTGTGGGTGGTTTGCAAAATGATGGAAACTTTTGGAATATTTCTTTTTTTTTTTTTTTAGCTTATGCACCCTCACATTGGAGTCCCCAGTTCATATACAAAATTTGGTATCGATATGAGACAGTGTTCCTGAGATATGGACGACTTCCTGTTTCGGAGCTTCGCCGCCGATTTCGTTTGGCTGTGACGGGCAAACGCTTTCGAAAATCAAAAATCCTTCCGGTAACTTTTGTGAGGCTTGGTCCAAGGATAATGTACGTCAAGTTTCGTGGCGTTCGGACCAAATTTGTGACCTGTGAATTTAGTTTTGCTTTCTGTTCAATCCAATACGGCAGACGAACGACACGCCCACCTGACGTCATCTTCGCGACCAACTTACACCAGTACTGACCGGACGTTTTAAAGTTGGAACGGTGTCTCTGTCTCAAAGGGCCTAGGCGCTAGAGCTGACAAAAAATTAGGGAGACGGGAAAAATAAAACTTAAGAACAATAAGTGTGCTGCTTTGCAAGCACACTTAATGAACATGGATGATCCTGATTTGGGACCAAACCGAGTCATAAAACAAAATGTAATCCCACTAACTGCAGCTGTAAACAAGACCTGAATTGGCTTACCAGTTCCTACAGTGTGGTCTGAAGTGGTCTGGTTTTGGGCATTCTGTGTCGTGGTGGCAACGTCAGCATCTTCACTTGGTCCTTCCCGTGACTCTACACAGAATTAGGGTGGGTGAGGGGACCCTGAACACCAAACTTACAACTTGTAGATTTGAATTAGAGTAGACCACCAGCATATGAAGGCGAGTTCACCAACATTTTCTGATCGGGGAGACCTTAGCAGTTTCTCCATTGAACAAGGAACAGATAACTACTGTAGCTTTAGCTTGCATGCATGGCACCAATTAAATCAATTCCCTTCAGATGGCCTTAGCACAATACAATTCAGAAAAACGGTCAATTGTCTTTGTTTTAGAGCCTCACAGTTACCTGTGGAAAATGTGGTAGCATAATTTAAAGGAACCAGAGTGGCTTCACATAATAGAAAAGAAATCGCTCATATCCAGACATTTCCCCTGGATGCCAGAAAACAAATTTGGAGATAACACAAGCAGGAGATTAGCACTAAATACATGTAGGTGTTTTCACTAATCAGCTCACCTGGCTGAAGTTGTGCCAATTAGAATCAGCTGATTCAGAGAACGATTGGAACCATGTAGCAGAGACTTGCGTTAAGGAGTGCGGCTTCGGCAGTCAATGGACCTTCTAACATTTGAGAGCAGAGTATATGGGCCATTTTTTATGATTTTGAAACCCAATTTAATATACTTCCCAATTTTTTTTTATTCATTCAGATTTGTCTAGGGGGGTTAATAAGGGCACCATTTTCTGAGGCCTGACAAAAGCACATTTCTTTGTAGCGTACAGGGGCCTTCAACGTTACCAAAATCAAAAACGCACCGATTCCCTTACCAGTTACTCCACCTGCAGCAGATGTCTGGTTTTGGGGACTCAGGGTTCCAGTTACCACATCATCGTCACTTAGCTCATCTTTGTGAGTGTCAAATAAATTAGTTTAGAGTGTGTGTGTGTGTGTGTGTGTGGGGGGGGGTGATATGGTTAGATACATAATATTTTACAATTATGAAGCCATAAAACAACCCAATGTCCTTACCAGCATTTCCAGTTTCGGCAGCTGTTGTCTGGTTTTGGGGACTCAGGGTTGCAGTTACATCATCTTCACTTAGCTCATCTTTGCAAGTGTCAAATAAGTTTGTTTAGTGTGTGTGTGTGTGTGTGTGTGTGTGTGTGTGTGTGTGTGGGGGGGGGGGGGGGGGGGGGATGATATGGTTAGATACATAACCACAATATTTTACAATTATGAAGCCATAAAACAACGTGTCCTTACCAGCATTTCCAGTTTCGGCAGCTGTTGTCTGATTTTGAGGACTTGGCGGGAGAATCATCTTCACTTGCACCACCTTGGGATACCATTCAAGTTTATACATTTAAATTCAACATAACCCATCCTCTGTTTTTAAACAGGATTATTGCAGAGATACTCACCATCATCTCCAGTTTGGGTCTGGTTGTTGGGATTTGGTGTTACAAAATCCACCACATCACTTCTCTTGACATCCCTCTTTGGAAAACAGAAGACTTCTCAAAAGAAAAACAGAAGAAATTATTATTTATGCCAGGATTTAAAATACAACTGCCAACAGATACTTAAAACACTCACCATTACTGACACTAGCAACGATGAGCAACCACACAACAACCTTTGCCAGTACTGCCATGTTGAATCACAAAAAGATAACAACAGAAGGGTGATTTCAAGTAGGCATATTGGAGGCTTATAAAGGCACAACACCCTCATTCTCTATTGAATGATCATTGGAATCACCTGAGTTCCAGCTGTGCATCGTTTAGTGATGAGTGATGTCTCTGTGGTCTGATCAAACAATAATGAAAAAGGTGTAGTGTCACAGGTGCTTAACATCTTGGACTAACTAACAAGTTGGCTTTATTTTCAGCCAGGGAGCTTTTTTTAAGCATGGTATAATTGCATTGTTTTTGACTGTCATTGAATCTGAGCTAGTCAGTATTTCTTGCAGACTAGGTATGACTTAATATATGTTAATGTTGAAATGAGATTCATTAATTTACTCAATGTGTTTGGGGCTAATAGAGAGCAAGACTCATTGTAACATAAGGACTGACTTTGACTGACTTAAAACCGCTAAGATTGGCACCTTACAGTTAACGATCTACGTTGACGGGAGCGCGCCGCGATTCCAGTACAACTCCCATGATATCTGTCCGACTTTGGAAATTTAGTCGCCGACTGTGAAAACAGACAAAAATCGTAGCCTACAATGTAAGGCCGCCATTACGTGCATGCTCGTTGTAGTCACTCACTCTCTCTCTAGAGCAGGGGTGTCAATACTGGCCCGCCAGCAGGTTTCATATGGCCCCCCCAGATGCACATTTTTTATATATAAATTCAATCCCATGTTAATAACAAATGTCTTGGATAATACATTTATTGATGCATTTGCTTTTATCATGTCCCCAGTAGAAAGTACCGTAATCTACTTTTATAAGAACTGAACCCCAATATAATATAATGTAATATGTCATTTCATATTGTGTATTTGTTTGGTAGATTTAACACATCTGGCATTAACAGGCTAAGATATCATTAAGTTTGTAAAAGAAAAATGGCAAAATGGATGGATGTTAAGCCCAAAACACACACCCATGATTAATTAAGAAACATACCAACGACTATTGCTTCTGATCACTTATTCTGCTATCCAACTAGCAAAATTGGACTGGACACTTTAACCATACTGTACATTTCAAATCATGCGTTTTAGATCGTCAGAATAAGAAGTGTTACTTCTTAGATCCTTTGTAGCCATTTGTTCAGCCTATCTTCCATGTTTGGCTTCTCCACCAGAAACCATGTCGGGAGCCTGCCTTGGTCCCCAAATACTATGGAACCTTAAGTATATGGTGGAGTGTGATGCCTCCTTGACTGTATTTGAAAATGACCAAATGAGGAAACAATGACAGGCGAGGACCCCTAAACCAGTCCTGGATTTGGACGTTCCGTTTCAAAGGCCTTCAAGGGGCCCCACTCACCAACACGATATCCTCTTCATCTGCATACTTTAGCCCAGTCCAATCATCTCAAGGGCTTAGATCACTGGATCTGAAACTATGTTATATAGCTGCAGCAATATTCAATCACCTTGTTTAACACATATAATACCCTTATTACCCTTATTTTGGTGACGAACACCATTGACTTAGATCCTGGTCACACAGTAGGAGTCCTGGATTAAACTTACCATTTAAATGTCAACAGTAGTTTGTTGAGTCAGAAATAAAGATATTTACAGTAGGAGTCAAAAATGAAGATATTAATATTTTAGATATTTAGATATTTTAATCTTAATTCATTTTATGATATAAAATGAAATCTCTATACAGTTATTTTTCCGACATAGCATTCAAATGTTTTAATGGATATAAAAATATTCAGTTCATTAAAGTGTTACCAATGTTCAAATGTTAAACATAAGAGGCACTGTTTTAGTCCACCAGTGACTTCAGATCAGGCAGTCCCTTCAGTTTGTAGTCCAGCAGCATCTGTCCATAACCTTTGCCCTGAGGAAATATGAAGAGATTTTTATATTTCTACTACTGGTACTATTCCCCTGCCTCACTTTATTTGAATGTAGTGTAGGTACAACGTGCATAATATCTGTTAATTTCTATACTTGACAAGCACCAAGTGCAAGTGTACATGATGGGTGCAATATAAATTTAACTGAATATCACTCTCATGCAAATTTACTTTATATATATATATATATATATATATATATATATCAAGAGATTACAGTGTGCGGCTACTCTGTTTTTCAATTATCTTGAGTTTTCCATCAACAAATGCAAACACTGACAAACTGTTTGAGAAGGTAGTTCTCCGACAAAGGGTTACCATTGAAATGGAATGTTTACTCAAAATCATTCAAATTGAACTGTTCAGAGAAAACTTAGTAACTGGTGACAATATTATCAATAAAAGCTAAAATCCTGACAGTAGTTAAAATTCCTGATGGTACAATTACACTACATTAGCTGTTATGATGATTAATGACAGGACATGTCAAGTGGATGTAGCATGTAGTAGGACACAGGAAACTCCATGGATGGTTTTAAGAGCACCACTGTGCAAACAACTGAATTAATGGCATATTTTGTCAAGTTTGCATGTGTGTGTTTTTGCTATGTGTATATTTGCCATACTGTACCTGAGGGTCACTGCGCAGCGATGCTACCCCTCCCCCACCAAGCGAATTTTGTAGAAGAAAGTTAAGGCCATTGATGCCAGGCAACTCAAACCTGAGAACACAAACAAACACACACACACACACACACACACACACACACACACACACACACACGCCTCACTCATCAACAGGTGTGTCACCTCTGCAAAAAAAAAAATTCTAACCAAGTGTTATTAATCTTATATTGAGATCAAAAAGTTAGTAGTAAGTCTAGTTAGTATTGTTTTTAGTATGAGATACTTGCCTACACTCTCTCGAAAGTGAAAGATCATTTTGACTTAATTTAAGAAGACTTTGGCTTATCTTATCAAGTCAAAGTTTCTTAACGCGCTGGCAGACAAATTTGCTTGTTTTTAGGACAGATTTGCTTAAAGGAGAATTCCGGTGTGATTTTGACCTAAAGTGTTTTGAAACATGATACCGAGTGTGAACGTATGTCTCATAGCCCATCTCGGCTTGTCCCCTGCACTCCGAAATCTGGCGCTAGTTAGCCGATGCTACCAACAAGGCGGTCAATGGTTGTGCCTCGGCATCGGCATAGCCATGCAAATAAATCACTGTTTTACACCATTTACGAGGCTCAATGTATCTCCACACTTCATTGGCAGACTTCCAAGGGCCCTGACATTTAAAACGAGACATTGAGAACTTTGAAAAAGCACTGGTAGTTTACTTACAAGACGATATATACAGACAGTATCTTCTCGAAGTTTAGCGTTTGCAGCCATCTTGAATTTAGTCACGATAAGTCGAGCGACGAGTAAGAATGAACAGGTATGATAAGGGATCAGATTCCAAAAATAATTCCGTGGAAATGCATGGATTCCAGTTGCTGCTACTGGAAGAAACTGTAATCCATGCATTTCCACAGAATTATTTTTGGAATCTGATCCCTTATCATACCTGTTCATTCTTACTCGTCGCTCGACTTATCGTGACTAAATTCAAGATGGCTGCAAACGCTAAACTTCGAGAAGATACTGTCTGTATAAATCGTCTTGTAAGTAAACTACCAGTGCTTTTTCAAAGTTCTCAATGTCATGTTTTAAATCACAGGGCCCTTGGAAGTCTACCAATGAAGTGTGGAGATACATTGAGCCTCGTAAATGGTGTAAAACAGTGATTTATTTGCATGGCTATGCCGATGCCGAGGCACAACCATTGACCGCCTTGTTGGTAGCATCGGCTAACTAGCGCCAGATTTCGGAGTGCAGGGGACAAGCCGAGATGGGCTATGAGACATACGTTCACACTCGGTATCATGTTTCAAAACACTTTAGGTCAAAATCACACCGGAATTCTCCTTTAACGCACTGGCAGATATATTTGCTTGTTTTCAGGATGAGATGTCCTAATTTAAGAATAGTTTGCCTTATTCTAAGTCAAATGATTAAATGAGAAAGTGCTATGTAAGTGTTGACGTGTTGCCAGAACACCGACCGTATGGACCACAGAGCGATAGCACAAAACCAATAGTCTTTACAAGGCGAAAACGCAGAAAGGCTAGATTCAGCACTAGCTATCAAGGTAATCTCTCTGATCTGGAAAATATGATTAGACAAATTAGGAAAGAGACTGACCAGGAATTGGATCATAATGTTAAACCAATTACTTTGCAACATACTCTTGAATTAAGTTCACCTGAAAGCGTGGAAGTGAATGAATGTGTTGAAGCAGATGTTGAACAATGTGCAGGATTACTAAACCAGATCACCCTGACCTCAGAAATAGTTGATGATTATTGAATGTGAATAAAAGAATGGAAAATGAACCATAACTGCAAACAATGACCTCATAATAAATAATAAAGTGCGATGAATGAAATGTATCATTACAAGTATTTTAGTAGCCTGACCTTGTAAAGTCTAGGGAATTATGCATGTAAAGAATTGTATGTCTCAAACTGTGAAATGGATAAAGTGCCTTAAACTGTTTAAATGAATGTATTCAGATTGCATTGTGTGAAGAGTTAATGCCATAAGTGTTTGTAACCTGTAAGAATGTAACTGAACTCTCTTGATGACTGTAAAAGTGTATGTTGCTAAATGTAATGTGTCACATGGTTATAATTGCCATTGAATGTAAACTGTTTGTGTAACCTGTGGAAACTATCTGTAAACCTGAATGTAATGTATCATCTCCGAAATGTAACCCGGAGAAGGATGTGAATGCGTGTCATCTTAAATTGTTGGTTAAGATCAGTGACTTCTAGAATGTATTAGCTATTGTGAGAATATTCCCAGCTATATTCCCAGCTAACGTGAGAATATTCCCAGCCCTCGTGGGAACTTCTAGAAGGTTCTAAACTGTCGTGGGAAAATAGGATTGATTTGTCTCAGGAATGTGTGGGGGAAGTCCACCTAGTATAAATAGGGGCCGAACTAAACGATCGGGGCTGCTTCTTCTTTTTTCCTTCCTTCAACTCGTTGGGTTTTTGCTTTATGATGTCGCGTGCGGTTGTTAGAATTCGTCCTCCGAAATTCGTTGAGAAGCAAAGTGTTGGACGTCGTGCCAGGCTGAGTCGCGGACCGAAACTCCGTGGAACCTGTTGCAGATATCAGACCTGCTACTCCGACAGAGAGTGACTGCAGAAGACAATCAGCTGACTTTTTCCCTTTTTTGAGGACTTACTTTTTTTCCGTATATTCTCTTTTTCTCCATTTGTGGATTTACTATTTTTATTGTAATCTCTTCTCCATTTGTGGATTTACTATTTTTATATTCTCTTCACCATCTGTGGATTACTATTTTTATTGTACTCTCTTTTGTGGATTTACTCTTTTTATATTCTCTACACCATTGTAACCTGCAAGTGGATATTACGCCGCATTTTGTTATCATCTCCAAAGTGCTGAAAAGTAAAGAACTCTTTTAACCTTGGCATCTAATTCTTCAAGCAGTATTTTTTGTCTTTTCTTGGTATTTCTACGAATTCCAGCAGGAGGGTAAGATAACTGGTTTCTTCTGTTGTTATTCATCTGCTCTGTCTAAGACTTGGGTTAGTTGGACTTAGGTGCTGCTGGACGGTAACTAAATCTCCATCCTTATAAAACCTGAGCAAGAAGTAGCCTATAACCTGTGTCTCTAGATAAACTCTAGGGTCAAACATCTTCGCACGTTAGCCAACTGTTCGAGACCTAGGCGTAGTCGCTTCTTATTTCATAAACATCTCAATAAATCCACCACGGAAGCCTGATCAACTTCCAAGGGGGATATTTAAAAATAGGAGCTTTAGGTTATCTGCGCCGTAGAGGGAAGACGTGCGACTTCACTCGACAGTAGGTCCCTGCTATCTACAATAACCTCAAGGGAGGTATCGTAGGTTTTAACTGCTTAGGCCTGAGGTTACGTCTGAGAAACGGCTGACGTTGACTAGGTTCTGGGGGTTACCTGCAGGGGGCAACACAGTGTCTTATACTGAAGACAAAACCAATTAGATTTTTTGACCTTGATATAAGATTCATAACACTTGGTTAGATAAGCAGTTTTTGCAGTGTGCATACAACTCCAGGCCTCTCCTCCGTCTCCTCATGTCTGCAGGGCAGGCTCTCACCTGGTGACTGCTGGCCTGTGGGGGTCGTCCTGCTGGATAAGGTGCTGGAAGTACTCCTCCACCACTGAGGCACTCAGGTGCTTCTTCAGGTACGGGTAAAAGAGGGGATGCCGCGCAATGACTCCTTATAAAACCCAAGACATCCCAGCAAACAATATTTACATGAAAACATTAAATAAAAACTATGAGATCTATCTATTTTGCAGTCATACTGTTGTTATAGATACTGTATCTATCTGTGATCTACTGTATATTGTCTGATCTACTCATACCACAATCTCCTCTATCCAAAGTACTCGAGATGCCTTATGAATTTACACCTTTTATATGGTAGACCTATTTCACTTCTATTTCAACTCTAGATGCACAATACAAATGACTCCGCATATGTAGGCTGCAGTCAATCAGTAGCACTATCATCCTAGAGTGACCATGCAAAATTGCTCAATGCTATTTGGTATTTTAATGTTCAACCTCTGCATCAATCTTCCAAAAACCTGTGTGGTGTGGTTTTTCACCGAAATACAGCCATACACCAAGTTTACCAAATTACCAAATAAGGCTACTTGACAAGTCTCAGATTTTTTCCAGGAGGCTCTTGGATTTTCAACATTTCTCACGTGTCATGTTGGTGAGACTATGGGCCCTAATTTGAATGATTGGCAAAGTCTCAAAGTCTAACTAAAGCTAATTTTTGGAACTAGCCATTATTTGCTAAACGGGCACATTGCACATTGTTAATCAGCTCAATAGTCGTACATACCACATGGTAGCTATAATTTATGCACAAAAAAATTGCACAGACTTTGCCTGACGTTTAAATTAGGGCCCTACAAAGCACAGATTTTTGCAATTAGTGACATAGAATGGAATAATAATCATAAATCCAGTAGACTAACTTTGCAGTGCGAGTGAGAAACTGGCTTGTTTTCACTGTCCAATGCCCATGTTGTAACAATGTCACATAAGCAGTGGGTCAGACCTCAAGGGGACCCCCAGTGGGTGACCTCAAGGATTTCAGTCATGTAAACTTCACAGCTATGATAATTATATGTTTCTTATAAAAGGATTTTGTATAAAACTCCTGAGCTTGTGGGTGAACAGGAAGGCGCCTCACCGATGTTAGCAGAGTCACCTTTGTCCCCGCTCCTGGTGTAGGCCAAGTCTTCCAGACGATAGTTGTGAGGGCCGCTGGGCAGATCTAGAACAGATGCACTCACTGTTAGAACATTTCTGTGGTCGTGTCTCCAAACAGTGGTCCACATTTGCACAAACCCTCTTTTCCCTTTCTCTCCCTCCTGCCCTCCCCTCTCCCCCTGTTCAGAGAGACTTCATCAAAGAGACACCTTCCCCTAGGCTTCTCCCTGCATTTGTTTGACACAGCATACACCGTGTAAAGGGGGCTCCACACATTGAAATCACCTCCTGTTCATTGGAGAAGTTCAACATATTATTTAGTAGTATAACTGAATGTGGGTATTCGTTAGGGGTGGGCGATATGGACAAACAATAATATCTCGATATTTTTTGTGATTTTGACGATAACGATAATTAGTCGATATCCTTTAAAAAATTGTTTTTGTTAAAGTCTGAGTTACTTTACAGCTCATTATTTATGAATAGCATCATTACAATAATAACCAATAACCTGTGACTTTTTAACCAAATCAACCAATGCATTGTCACTCTATGACACATTTCCAATTCTGCCCCCACTTGTGTGTGTGGCAATGACATGGTCTAGCCAGCTACATTAGAGAAGATGAATAGGCCTAACAGTTTCCCAAAAGAAAGTCTGAAGCTGAAGTTCCTTTCAAACCTTTACATAGGATTCACTGTAAAACTAAGAGCAGACCCAGGCTAGCATTCCAAGTTACAGAATAGAAACTAATGCGTTAGCTTATGGCTAATGTATATAAGAAATCCCATAGAGATGCTAACGGTTAGCATAATCGGTAGGCGTAGATATTTAGAGTGAACTTCAGTCCACAAAAGAGTTACATGAGAATAGTTATTTGTTTACAACTGACTATTAAAATACTCAAAGGCTAATGTTTTCTCTCCATATAATACCGTGTAGGAAAAAACATGACTGTCTGATCATACAATGCTACTTGAACAGCCTCTAAAATCCCAAGTAGGCTACTCTCGCTGCACAAAATAAACATTAGTCTGCGTGGGACAATGTTGTGTCACTTGCTCTTCTGCACTTCTCCCGCATAGCCTACCTCCTGGGAATGTATGAGTCTTCAGTGCGTGATTTTGAGTGTTTTTTCCCCCAAAGTAATTTAAATACGATAATGTCAATTTGCGCATTGTTAAAACAACAATCACGATATATATTATATATATATCGCCCACCGTATTCGTTCTGGTCTTGGGTGTACATGTATGTGAAATCTCGGACAACTCTAGTCGTGGTGTGTGTGTGGTGCATGATAAGTGGGTGCATGCCCACTTGACCCCAAAGGCAACTTTGTGAACCGTTATATCTAGACCAAATATGAATTCACTATACTATACTAGTACAGGAAATGCAACCTCTTGGAACATATATATTATGTACAGGTATATGTTTTATTCAAATTTTCTAAGTACACTACCGTTCAAAAGTATGGGGTCACTTAGAAATGTCCTTATTTTTGAAAGAAAAACATTGTTTTTCAATGAATATAACAATTAATTAATTAATCAGAAATACAGTCTAGACATTGTTAATGTGGTGAATGACTATTCTAGCTGGAAACGGCTGATTTTTAATGGAATATCTACATAGGTATACAGAGGCCCATTTCCAGCAACCATCACTCCTGTGTTCTAATGGTACATTGTGTTAGCTAATCGTGTTAAAAGGCTAATTTGAGGATTAGAAACGCCTTGTGCAATTATGTTAGCATGACTGAAAAATATTGTTCTGATTAGAGAAGCTATAAAACTGGAGCATAAGCATTTCTGGGTTCGATTATACTCTCAAAATGGCCTAAAAAAATAACTTTCTTCTGAAACTCTTCTTCCAACTAAGCAAGAGGACAAGTATATTAGAGTCTCTAGTTTGAGAGATAAACGCCTCACAGGTCTTCAACGGGCAGCTTCATTAAATGGTACCCGCAAAACGCCAATCTCAACGTTCACAGTGAAGAGGCAACTCCGGGATGCTGGCCTTCTAGGCAGAGTGGCAAAGAAAAAGCCATATCTGAGACTAGCCAATAAAATGAAAAGATTAAGATGGGCAAAAGAACACAGACATTGGACAGAGGAAGATTGGAAAAAAGTGTTATGGACAGACAAATCTAGGTTTGAGGTGTTTGGATCACACAGAAGATCATTTGTGAGATGCAGAACAAGTGAAAAGATGCTGGAGGAGTGCCTGGCGCCATCAGCGGGGCTGCTTTGGTGCTGGTAAAGTGGGAGATTTGTACAAGGTAAAAAGGGATTTTGAATAAGAAAGGCTATCACTCCATTTTGCGAACCATGCCATACCCTGTGGACAGTGCTTGATTGGAGCCAGTTTCCTCCTACAACAGGACACTGACCTAAAACACACCTCCAAACTATGCAAGAACTAGTTGTTTTGGATTGTTACCGAACGTTCTGTAGGCCAAAATCAAAACACTGGTCTCTTCCAGCCTCTTCTGGGTTGCCAGACTCAATGTAATGAATGTTTTAACGCTTCCCCAACCATGACCCAGCCACACATTACGGAAACAATGAAAACAAAAAATACCTCTCTAACCAACGTAACATAGGTCTATTTAGCTGAAGTTAGCGATGCAGATGAAGTTTAGCCTAGGCTAACTGTCGTGGAGAAATATGGCCAGCTCTGCGTCAGACTTGATATTCTTCGTTTGACGAAGACGTCGCCATCTCAGGAAGCTCCTCCGATGTCCCCTTAATTTGTTTCTTGTTTTATTTTGGAAATTTGCCTGCCTCTCGTAGGCGTTCATGACTACAACTGACAGCTGTAGTTGACAGTTGGCCTTTGCTAATTTGGCAACACAAATAGGAGGACATGCCAGCCCATTACTAATATGCTATTCTAGAATTAATCGTTCAAAACATGAGATTTCCGCCCCGTAACTCATTTTTTTCATGGGTTTTACGGGTAATAGTAATGTTGTCAAATAAGCCATTACTTCCATTCATCATGTTTCCTTACTCTCTGACAACATATAGTGATCATTTTTGGAATGGTTACAATTTATTTTCCATTATTTCCTACATACTGGTCCTTTAAGTTTAAATTAAAGTGGGAGTTTTTTTAGGCAACCAGTTCTCAACAAAACACAAAGGTTCAGTTCCTCTGTCTTCAATGTCAAGCTACCTGCAGATGTGTTAGGGGTCTCGGAGGGTGGGGGTGGGGAGAGGGTTTCTTGAGATGAGGACGGGGTCACTTCTGCATGTGTCTCCACCAGCTCCCCATTGAGGTGGATGTCAACCTGAGACATGAAAAAACAGGCCATAAAGAAAAAGTCAGATGGGGGGATGGGCTGACTGATGGTTGGATGAATAAACAGATGAGAGTCTGGGCATATGATTAAGAATAGATAGAGCAGATAGAGATACCTTGACTTCTGCTTTAGGATGGAGAAAGAAGAAGGCCTTCAGCACGGGTGACCTGGAGGATAATAAAAGACATACACAGGAACAGTTTACATAGAAGATTTACATAGAAACAGAAGAGAGAGAGAGAGAGATTATGTCTATATAAAAGAGACATCAAGTACATAGTGGGGGAGTGTGTGTGTGTGTGTGTGACATGTATGAGAGTATGTGTGTTGGCAAGTTTTAAATTGCACGTACACTCTAGGCCTGCCCCCTACGATCCCTAGGAGCCCAGGAGCTGCAGAAAGAAAAACAGGACATTAAACAACAACCAAAAACACAACTTAGGATGGCCTTGGTCTCTTTATTTCCTGTGATCCCTACCCATGCCTGTTCCAGCAGGTGCTATCTCTCTGGCGAACATCTCCAGCGCTTTCTTTTGTTTATGATGGACGGCCATCCATAGAACAGTCTCTCTGGTACTCTACGGGGGCATCACAAGCACCTCATTATTCTGTTCATCAGAGCAAAGACCAAAAACAGAAGCAGGCGTTGCGCCTGTGTCCATTTTCAAAATTATAAACTTGTAAAGAGGAACTCTTGTGAGCTGGTTTGAAAACAAACAGGACATGAATGACCATGAGAGAAAAACAAAGGCATGAGAACAAAAACATTTTGAGTATTTAACCACCAGCTGTAACATATTAGAGAGGGTTTACAGCCAACATGTCTACATCTGAAACTGCAAATGTGACTCACATGGAAGTCATCTGGGAAAATGACTCCACCAAATGACTCCACTGGTTGTTCTTCAGGAGTTAGTGTAGCAGAGGCTAACCTTAGGATTTAGGTTTAGTGTGTTTGATTTTTCTGCACCAATCTAATGTCAATTCTAATTCCATCAGCAAGAGAATGACAACATATGTTCATCAACAACCCTTTTTTCCATGATTAAAGCGAGACAAAACCAACAGAGGAGTACAGTTCAAGTTGTGGGTGGGCTTGATGAGGAAAGCCAGCAAGGTTACCACTGGCTCTCACAACACCTCCAGACCCAAGATTTATGGTTATGGTTATGGGATTTGGCAGACGCTTTTAACCAAAGCGAAGATTTCAATGAGACGTCCCCAGACATGCAACATCTCCTCTACTGATCCACTGCTGCAATGTGTGAGGCGCCACCAAATCACATTGACGTGATGGAAATCTTGGGTTTCAGAGTGTAGTCAGAGCCAGTGTTGACCTTGCTGCCTTACAGCTGGCCAGGAAGTGGCTGTGGCTTACTTTGCCAGAGGCGTGAGGTCCGTAAGTGTCCTCTGCTCCCAGCGCCTGGATGTTCACTGCGCTGAAGTCCTCCATGCCTAGTTGCTTGAATATACGCCTGACTCTGGAAAAGAAATGGAATCGCAGAATAATGGTGAGCAGGGTTCCAGACACTCTTAAAAGGAGGCCCCTATGTTGTAGCCCTGGTTTTCAATCAACCAAAAAGGGCACGTCACCCCACTTTTCACTGAGCTCCCTTAGGGGCTTCCCTTATCCACCCGCATTGAATTCAAGTCACTAATGCTTGCTGGGTCTGCACCCACTTCCTTAAAGGGATATTCCACCATTTGGGGAAATACACTCATTTTCCACCTCCCCTTGAGTTAAACAATTGAGTTTTACCTTTCCCCAGTTCATCCAGCCGTTCTCTGAGTCTGACAGTAACACTTTTAGCTCCAGCTCATTCATCAGATTAGACCGTTGCTATGTAGTAACAAAACACCAACCAGCATAGCAACCACCATAACTACTCTAGCAACAGTCAGTTGTCATCAACTTTGACTCCCGTCAACTGTTTCCTCTGCCCACAACTGTTTAAAAGTAAAACTCCTCACTACAATAATTCCATTTTAAATAATTTAACCATTTTAACTATCCAACTATTTAACTGTTCAGCCTTTCAAACTGTCAGTTGTCATCAACTATGACTCCCGCCAACTGTTTCCTCTGCCCACAACTTCAACTTCAAAATAAGTCCTCAATATAATAATTCACAATAAAATAATGTAACTACTATAATGTATCCATCTTTTTACTTAGATTATATTTTAGACAATATTCATTTTTGCATTTTCATGCACTCGTAATTCCCTGGAATTACATTTTCTAGTTGTTATTCTATTGCTGTAATTGTAGCTCTGTAGTTTAAATATTAAAATGCTTTAATGTTAATAGCTTAAATAAGTCGCTTTGGATAAATGTGTCCGCCAAATGAATAATAGAAATGTAATCCATAATTCAATTCATATTCATTATAGTCTGCACGTTTTCATAATTTACATTATATTCAGTATAATCCAGTAAGGGATGGTTCGCTGTAAGCACAACCTATTTCTGGATGATAACTTTGGTTTGGGAGCAAAATGATGTTAATTGGAGGATGTTTGAGCTAGATCGCTGTTTGCATTAGCAACAAAATGGTTCATAGCATTGCAGCAGCAGGCACGGATGGAGCCATGTGTGTGTGTGTGTGTGTGTGTGTGTGTGTTAGGACAGACCTCTTGATGATGCTCTCAGCTGTACGTCTTCCCTTCTCAGCTGCTCTGGGCCCGCTCACTGGACACACCGCTGTGGCCCTAAAGCCATCCATGTATGTGGCACACACCTGTGGAGTCAAACTTAGTTAGGTCTCAAGGATAACTTCTTGAATAAAATGCAACACAAATAACACTCACTAATAAAAGATTACTTGAATAAAACAGATGAAGTGTAACTCCAAGCTGCCTAGGCACAGTGTGTGTTCAGTGCATCCTGATGGAGAATGTATCACACCATAAGATGCTATAAAGTTTCATGTTTTGTGCGATAGTGTTTCACTAAAGTTACCTTATAATCTGCTGATGGCGGTAGGCCTCTGGCTCCGTCTACTTTCACAGCACCTCCCTCTACTCCTGCCATTCAGAAAGACATGTATAATGAAGAGACAATTTGACACAGAAAATAAATGCAACTAATTCACTGTCATATGGACTATCAGCAAATAAACTCTCATTTGCTCATGGGTATGAACCTTGACAAGATGTGATATTTTTCAGTTTATGTTAGTTTTTCTGCACTTCGGATTGCCAGGATGCAGGAATTATGCTATATATAAACATGTCTTGCCATGATGTGCATGAACGATAGCAAATTCTGTGCAACCATAGGGTCCTATGGGTTCTGTAGTTTGATTATGACTACTCCACATACTCGTTTTTGCTATTGATTTTCAGAAAATGGTAGTGCACTTATGATGCCTTTCTATTCCTTCTTAGATGATTCATGCAACATTCCACTGTTATTCTGACCTGGCACTTCGGTGATGGTGACCTGGGAGAAGTCACATGTCACATCGGGAAGGAGATAGCGCCGCGGGTCACCGATTTCGTAAACAAGCTGCTCGGCCACTGTGCCGAAGGACACAATGCCGCCAGTCTGAGGAGGTTTGGACAAAATAAAGGAGCCGTCCGATGAGCACTCGACCACGGGGAAACCCATGTTGTCCCTACAGCAAACAACGGCCCCAATAGTGAGAACGTTCCTTATGTACATGCTCATATTCAGAGGAAATAGAAAGCTGACAGAGTCACTGAACATATACACTCTGACTATGGACCAGAACGTAATGTTAGACAGAGTCAGATTTCCAGTAAATCTAATATTCATTTGAAATTATACATGAATGCTTAGCTACAATGATTCATATGGAAAGAATGGCTGCACATGGCATTTGTGGTATTTACAGCATTTATCTAGCTAGCAGTGCTAACATAACATTGACACCAGCACTGTAGGGATACTCTGAGAAGTGTTAAGCTGCAGAGTTACCAGACTCAACTCCTCACCAGCACTGTAGGGATACTCTGAGAAGCGTTAAAAGTGTTAAGCTGCAGAGTTACCAAACTCAACTCCTCACCAGCGCTGTAGGGATACTCTGAGAAGTGTTAAAAGTGTTAAGCTGCAGAGTTACCAAACTCAACTTCTCACCAGCGCTGTGGGGATACTCTGAGAAGTGTTAAAAGTGTTAAGCTGCAGAGTTACCAAACTCAACTTCTCACCAGTCAGGCACCTGATGCCAGTCAGTGAAGATCCCTCCAGTGCTCTGGGCCCCGCACTCTACCAGGTGACCAGCCAGACTGTAATAGGGAGGGAGGGAGGGAGGGATGGAGATGAGAGGAGGAATAGAATAAAGTACTGGTATGGTAAGAGGAAGTAAGAAATAAAGATCAACAACTACAAAAATGTCCATTGAACAGTTCAAATGGAACTGGTCAAGCTTATTTGGATTTGAAAACACTATGTAATGCATTACAGTATGTACAGTATAGTATTAATCTATCCGCATGGTCATAATGGAATTAATAACCAAACTGGGGCACTGTGGGAGCTCAGAATATCACCTTACCTTCCAGCAGCCAGAAGGTCATAGTTACTCTGATCCCAACCGAACTGGGAAAATGAACAAAAACATTATTTTATCATCATGAAATGACTTAACATATGGTGTCTGCTGTTCTATTTAAGAGTTCAATAAAGATAAACATGGAGAAAGTAGATTTAAATATGGGAGAGGGGTCAGATTCCCAAGTCTGTGTTAAGACAAATTACAACAAACTTTGAATGGCCAAGTTTGTGTGCGGTCAGCTGAACAGAGAGGATGTGATTAGATAGACCCCCACCATAAAATGCCGTAATTGCTACTGGTGTGTGATTTCACGTGATGTGAATGTGCTACAACCCTACCGAGTGCATTAGAGGGCCCAACACCACGGCACTGTCCACACAGCGGCCGGTCACCACGATATCTGCCCCCTGGTCCAAGCAACGTTTAATGGGCATAGCACTGTAGGGAACACATGCTTTCAATCTCTTACCAACCCATTAAGTCACAGTTAATCCCTTATATCCATGTGTTGCAGTGTGCATTTACGTAAGGTGCATGATGCCAGGAGAACTGCAGGGATCCTCTTACCCAAGGTAGGCGTTCATGCTGTGGAGCATTTTAGGTAGAGACTTCTGTCCGTCTGTGTCCACCATTCTGACCTTTCCCAGGGAGTCTTTCTGAGAGAGAGAAAGCAACATACACACATAAATTCTACGCTTTCGACAGAAAGTACTGACCTCAAAAGAGTCATACGAATTTAGGAGTGCATTAGAATCTGACTGAAGCTTACTGGGCATGAGGTACAAGTTGCATATTGGTGCTGATGATGTTAAAGAAATTAAGCTGCTCTAGTTTATGGATAATCAATGACGTTCCATCAGTTGAGGGGGAACTGCATGAATTCATCAGGTAAACTGGCAACTTGGCCATGAGAACATTTCACTCTGAAGCAGTGGAGTAGGATTGCTTTGCCCCTTGATTGCGTTGCCCCTAGACGTGACCACAGGCAGTCACGGATCTTGCATGCCACCAATGGGCAAGTCAACAACAAATGGAGGAGGTGGAGGTGGATTACGGGGTTACTGACTGTTGGGCAATAACACAGAATTATACTGACCTGAGGCATGAGGTCATCTCCGGTCACCACAGCAATCTTCATGTTGAGGCCGGCCTTCTGGGCTACTTCCTGTAATGCGGCAGCACAGGCGAGAGGGTTCACGCCACCAGCGTTGCTCACCACACGTATACCTATTGGGGGCACCAGAGGGCCATGTTTGACATGACTTGGAGGGTTGCACAGTGTGTGCGTGTGCCTCTGTGTGAGTTCATAAGCACGAGGCCTAAAGGGACCATATCACTGACATTTGAGGAAAGTAACATACTGTTTCCTTTATAAGCTGGAATGCTTGTGAAAGTTAATGGCTAGATATTGGTATGAGTTCCTACTGTGTGTGTGTGTGTGTGTGTGTGTGTGTGTGTGTGTGTGTGTGTGTGTGTGTGTGTGTGTGTGTGTGTGTGTGTGTGTGTGTGTGTGCGTGCGTGTGTTTGTATGCTTTCGTGCAGCAAGGTGTCCTCCACACCTTTCTTATGGATGTCTTTGATGAACGGTGCTATGGCAGCTTGGACAAAATCTGGTGCATACCCTAGATTCTGAAAGACAGAGAGAAACACACCACAGGTTGGCCCTGAACACCAGCAGCTCAGAAAGTGTGAGTGTGTGAGACAGAAAAGAGAGCAGGTGGTGAAAAGGAATTATGGGGTTTGGAGTGTGAGCAGAAACAAGAGAAACGCAGGAATAAAAGTGGTGTGTGTAATGTGTGTGTGTGTGTGTAGATGCCATCCTTGTTCACTCACAGGGACCTTGGCTTTGGCAGCTGTGAGCAGAGACATGGTGATCTCAGAGAGGTAGTCAAACACAAGGAAGTCCACATTCCCTCCATATATGAGCTGTGGGGCTGTGGAGAGAGGCACAGGGTGGGGGTGTGAGGCTTTCATTCACATCATTCAGTTACATTTTTTTTACATTATTCTCATGATTCTCATCAACCATTTAACAGGTATCTGTAATTTATAGAGCTCCTACAGTGAGGAGCAGACCATTGTTCTGACAAAATGTGGCGCATCAGTTATAAAGGAACTAAAAGAATTTAGAAGTAGAAGTGCATGCATCTAGGGTACCAATGCATCAAACTGAAAGGTTTGTTTGTGGTTAAAACTTTGGTAAACTTGCTACAAACTACTCAGACAATAGTGTAGCTAGATACATCACCCTGTCCTGTGTCTGAATGGTAGGCCTATAGGCTATTTAATAGGAATAATTTCAACAGGGTTGAGATTTTATCCACAGTCTAATAATAGCCTATTGGTTTTTGTGTGAAGGTGTAAGGTAACATAACTTAATAACAATGAAAACGTTATTCTTTTTTTTATTTTATTCAAACGTTATCAAATGCTTACTGTTAGTGTAAACCAAAACCACTCAGATTATGTTATACAGTAATAACCGATGTTTTAACGATTGAACTTTGATCCACTTCATGATAGTCAGGGTAAACAGACACGTGTCACGTGATCTGTCATTCAGCGAAAAGCTGAACACCAAAATTCATAACGATGGTAATTTATACCTGAAGTTGCAGTGTCTCCCCAAAATCCTGATGCGCAGCCTATTCGGACGGGTTTCTTCGCCGATTCTGAGTAATATCTCTTGTTCCCATGTCGAATGCACCGATGTTGTTGGAGTTGTTTGAGGTGGTGCAGAGTGGACCACTTATTCAGAGGAGTATGATGAAACGCGTTTCTCTGGTTAATCCGTGACGAATTAAACCTCAACCACTGTAAAGACCCAATTTGCATGGCACGCGATGAATGCCATAGGCAAACCATTACGATATCAACGCAGTAACGTTATAGCCTATACTGATACTGGGTCAATCAAACTTCGACTTCAATGGTAGGTATGTCGGTGTAACACTCTTTGTCCTCCGTGTAGAAACCGGTCGATTCGAAGACCCTAAACCAGATCTGTAGAGAAACAAGTTAATGGCAAAAGATTTCATAAAACATCTCATTATGTTTGGTTTACTTTGATAAAGTTTATTTATTCAGGGATCTGTTTTATCATCCCCTTAGAATAGATCAAGTTGGGAAAAAAACCCTTAAATGGTCAGGTGTCAAGTGCTACAGGACTAAAAATTGAATGATAGCCTAGAGAAGATACTGATGGAGAACATTAGGACTCGCGGGGACGAAGAAATGCAGAGGTTTTGCTCTACACAGTTTTGTGTTCTGCCTTCGAGTGGATATGTGATCCATAGCTACCGTGAGACACACGCATTTGACTAGTTTCACAAACTCACACGCCACACCCCTGATTTCTCACGCTGAAGTGTCAACCCGGTCGGTCAGATGCCTGAAAATGAGTTTAGCCTATCTATAGATCTACCTGTTGAGCTTTCAGAGACAGTGAGAGGGTGGTCAAGAGCACCCCCCGTCTGTGAAATTTTCTAAATGTTCTCTCATTTGCGATGCTACTTCAGAAGCCATCCCAGGAGCATTCCCCCGGCTTCAGGTATGCTTTGAGTATTTTTCACGCTGAAGTGTCAACCTGGTAGGTCAAATACCTGGCAGATGAGGTTCAACTCAACTAAACCTATACATATGATATCACACATCATGTGAACGAGCGGAATCTAAGCTTTCCAATGATATTAGCGCCAAGTTGCTGTGATAAATGGTTCGCGAGAAAATCATTATCATTGAACCGACGTGCAATTTAGCTAATCATATTTGCATTTTGCACACAGTGCATACCCATTACTCTCGGTTTAATATCTCACTAACCCTTCACACAACACGTGGCAAACCCAATATCACAATAAACAACAAACCGTACCGAATACGAGGATATAAAGCATGCCTCTGTGCAATAAGTGGTTCTTGAGTAATCCGGTTTTGAAATTGCAACACATTTCTACATAGCCTCATTGGGGAGAAATTATAATGTATTCTACTGTAATGTAAACTATTTGTCAGTAGGCCTACATACATTTTTGTAAATTGCTCAGCCATAGATTATCCCACTATCATGTTGCAGCCAATCCCACTTACACAGATAAATGAATATATTTATATTGGCATGCTTCCTAGTGACATTAATGCAAAAATATGAAGAAAATCAAATAACGAGACACAAATATTGATATAAAGCCTGACTGGAAAGCCTGACATAAGCCATATGCATTCACATCATGCAGATATGGGTACATCCTGAAAAAGGAATAGCATGTAGGCTATAGGCTATGGCCATTACAATAATAATATAATAATAATAATACGTTTATTTTATATAGCGCCTTTCTCAAACCCAAGGTCGCTTTACATAGTAGGAAGGCAGGGAAACACAATAACAAACAAACAAACAATACAACAGAGACAAAGGCAGGGAAATACAATAACAAACAAACAAAACAATACAACAAAGACAAGTTATCTGTAGGAACTATGTGTTGGGTGTGGAGGAGAAGTGATCATTAAACAGAGGTCTTGAGATGTGCTTTGAAGAAAGGAAGAGAAGGACAGGCACAAAGGGGTTGGGGGAGGGAATTCCAGAGTTTGGGGGCCAAAGCACTGAAGGACCTGCCACCCAGGGTGGAGAGTCTGGAGCGGGGGATAGCCAAGAGGTTTCGGTCAGAGGATCTGAGTGAGCGGGAAGGAGTGTAAGGGGTCAGGAGGTCGCAGATGTAGGGGGGAGCAAGGTTGTGGAGGGCTTTGAAGGTGAGTAGTAGTACTTTGTATTTGATCCGGGACGGAACTGGTAGCCAATGGAGTTGATGGAGAATGGGGGTGATGTGTGCTGATCGTCTGGTATGGGTGAGGAGCCTAGCTGCAGAGTTTTGAATATATTGTAGTCTTTGAAGGGTTTTAGTGGGGAGACCAAGGAAAAGTGAGTTGCAGTAATCTAAACGGTACATAATGAAAGAGTGAACCAAAGTCTGTGCATCACTAGCAGAAAGGAAGGGTCGGAGGCGTGCAATGTTACGGAGGTGAAAAAAAGCAATCTTAGTGAGTGATTTGATATGAGGATCAAAGCTAAGGGTGGAGTCAAGCTGAATGCCAAGGTATTTAACTACAGGGGTGGAGTGGACAGATGAGCCATCAATGTTGAGAGTGAGATGGGGAGATTTGGTGAGGATGCTTTTAGGGCCAATCAGCAGAATTTCGGTTTTGTCTGTGTTGAGCTTGAGAAAATTGTTTTGCATCCATAATTTTAAAGGAACACGCCACCCAATGTCAGTAGTAATATATGTTCTTACCTTAACTTTCACGAGTTGAGTCATACCTCTCCCGTGTCGGTACGTGCACTCAAACGCTCTGGTGCGCGGCTGGACTGTGTTAGCATGTTGCTATGCTAGCGGGCTTTGACGGGGACTAAGCGTAGAAGTAATGAAAAACATCCACGTTTTCCCGACTTAAATTCAGTTGCACGAGTAGTTGATAGAAATGCTACGGCCACGCAACATGAAACGTGGCGATTTTCCAAGCGAATAAACCGGAGAACTACAATGTGTGGCGCAATAGCACTTGGGAGTACTTCGACCTAGCGTAGTAGTATTGTTAACACCTAATTGTAGATCCTATCCACCACAGAGTTTAGAATCCATGCTGGATCGACACTCAGCCTCTCCCTCCACTCTGAGCGAGAGAGAGGTACACACACTAGAGATGCGCTGATCCTACCATTAAATTAGTGAATGTGGACTGGCCACACCTTTAATGTCTATAAACTTTGCGCCTCTGACCATCTGTTCCTGATCACCAAAATAGGGCCCTTTATGTTAAGGGTGAAAAAACTGTTAAGAGTGCATTCAATTACAAAAATGTAAAATAAAAAAAGATAAAATAATGTAGGCTACCTCTCGCAGCCCACTTGCAACACCTTGATGGCCCAGAAACACAGCTGGGTCATTCCGTGTCAAATCAGATAAGGTTGTCTCAGATTTAGTTCAAACCTTGTCTATATCAAGAATGGGTTCCAAAACTAAAGCCTGTAAAATATTTCTGTTCAAATCCTTCAAATGTCTTTATAATATTCCAGCCCCTAAAATTCCTTAAGTTTTACAGCCTGAAAATCACATTGTTTGATAAGCAATGTTTGGGCATTAATATAATGAAAAGTATTATTCATAAGTAGCCCATAAGTAGCCCTAACTTTGTAGGGTGGAAGACAAACATGTTCTCAGTATGACTGAACCATTAAAAGTTTTACGGCATGCTCATTGACTTTCTACAAGGCCCTAGATTTGGGAAGAAAGTGCAAACGGTGTGACATTAAGGATAGTAAACTTGTTCTTGTATTTGGTATCAATCATATGTTTTCCACTACATTTCATTAATGGTACTCTACATAGGCTTGAAGATTTTGAGGATTAAACAAGGGGAGGTGTTGTTTTTGGTAATTTTCATAGGATTAAAATGGTATGTGGGGTAGTTAATAGGCACTTGAAAATCTGTGAAAGTTGCTCAGTGTATGGGCATTTAGTGTACCAATGTTGTACCAAATTGCCAATGTTGTACCATAGATAAATTAATTGAGTCAAAATCATCGTTTTGCCCCAAGGCCAAGAATGAAAACCCATAGGTATACAATGTAACCAAGGGCAGTCGTGGCCTACTGGTTAGGGCTGGTTAGGAGGGTTGCCGGTTCGATCCCCAACCAGTAGGAACGACTGAAGTGCCCTTGAGCAAGGCACCTAACCCCTCAGTGCTCCCCGAGCCCCCTTGTAGCAAGACAGCTCACTGCTCCGGGTTAGTGTGTCGCCTAGTGCTGACAACCCCTGAACAGTGAACAGGCTCGGAATCCCAGGACACACACACAGATGTTTAAGAAAATGTACAAATCTTTATTACATACAAGTCAAAAGCATTCCACCCACACAGGTTTCGAGCAAGGGTTAATAGGTCAGCATTGGTCACACATCACAGCTAGGATCTTGGAAACAAGTGAGTAGAACCACACCATAAGCTACCATAGGTTTCAGAACCCTAGTCACGACAAGATATCAAGCAGAGTACCACAGCAAATCTTGTTCACGGCACACAACCATTTGCACACGTGCACACTACGGATCCCCAGACCATTACCAGCAACTTAGCCTCCCACCCCCCCCAAGCCAGAACCCATTCATGCAGGCAGAGACATAACACACAAACAACAAGTAAAAATGTCCGTTCGGTCAGGGCCCCTCCTGACCGAAAAAAAAAAGAGAAAAAAAAAAGAAAACACAAAATCAAAATAAACTGAGTCTCACCCAGCCACTGTGCACTAAATAGGCCAGGGAAAATTACAGTCTTTTATCCACTAGCAAGCCAGCAGCACAGGACCTTTAGCTTGAAGCACAGCCAGAGGACTCTTATTTTGCCTTCACAGGGGATGGGGTTGGCGTGGGCACGCCGCCGCTTTCCTGGCGTGATGACGTCACCGTCCTGAGAACCCGGAAGCACTGCGCCACTCGACTCGCTGCTGCTGACACTGTTGAGGAGTAAACAACCACGATGAGCGCTTTGTGGCAAACAATCACAATAACTTCATTCACACGGGCATTTACATGGGATCACCGTTCCTTTAGATCGGTTTGAGAGCGCAGAATAGTCTTAACGATCATACGATCTCCAGTCCTCTCTCGTAGCCTCTTCCCTCTGCTAGACGCGGCCGGCAAGCTTCATCGGTGACATGGATTGCAGGGCCGCGCAGGAACAGCGGCACCGTCTTAATGGCTGGATCCGTCATCCGTCGTCCGTGCCTCGCTTGTCGCTCCCTCTCCCCCAGACTGCTGAATCACATACTGGTGAGCCCTTTTATTTCCCAGTCCATTACGAGCTCCACCAATCTGCATTGCCGCCGCCCAATCTTCCGAGTGCCTACACCTGTATGTCATCCACCCTGTGGGCGGCGATCGTCCATACTGGCCACCGATCACATAAACAAAACAGCGGCAGACACAGACCAAAGACTGGCCATTACAGTACATCCCCCCCTCCCTCTACAACACAATATGTCCAGTGTTCTTGTTTGCAGTCTGTATTGCCCCAATAAAACATTCATAATTATCACACGTGTCTGTCCCCCCTCTGTATAGTCCCCGATGGTCAGCAAACACACAGGTAAACAGATATGTAAACACATTCTATGCAACATTTGGGAGACACACAGGGCCCACACGACAAGTGTGCTTCACCTGTGTGTTCACTGTGTGCTGTGTGATCACTAATTCACGGATATGGATGCAAAAAAAATAGTTTACAAGACCCTCAATATCACCAATTTTGCACTTTTTTCCATATCTAGAGCCTTATATAAAAGTAATGAGCTTGTAATTCAAACTTATGGTCCAATTATACCGAAAACATGTCTGTTTTCCACCCTACGAAGTTTGGGCAGGCTAGGAAGAATAATACTTTTCAAGATATTAATGCCCAAACATGGCCACCAATATTTATGAGAGTGTAAACATACAAAAGCAAGGGTGAAAAAATGTATGAAAACATAGACATTTAACAAAAATATATCTTACAGATCTTAGTTTTGGGACCTAAATATTAGGTAGACAAACCTTGAGCAAAATCTGAGACGGTGCAGCAACCATTTTTCTGGATTCTCTGGATTCTGGATAGCCTAGAAATCTAGACGCACCCTAGCGGCGGCAAATTAATTTGCTCAGCCTGTACGTCTAGTATCAAACCATAGGAATTTCTATTGGCTGACGCCGTGGGCGTCATCCAATCACAACGCTCTATTTTGTTAGAGAGTCTTAAGGCGGGCTTAACAGGATGATGACAGTCCTACGACGGTGAACAACAAGGAAGGTGGCTATGGCGAACGAAGAGCGGTTGTTTGAATCGGTGTTGGCGTCAACTTTGGAGGAGTTGGACTTGTGCTTTTCTTTGAAAGTTGAGCAACACAATGCACTTTAGTCATTCCTTTGGAAGAAGGATGTTTTTGCCGTTTTGCCGACCGGATACGGATATGGTCGTAGTGCTGGCCTATTGCATGCCAAGGCAGTTTGAAAGACAATTCTCTGCCCGCCCCTTGGATTAAGCGAGGTGAATGGGTCGATTCCAGACTATACATTTCAATGATATAGGATGGCCCGCCAGGCTAGATTCTGGACTCTTCTTCTGCTACAATTTTGGAGATTTCCAAATTCTGGGACAATGATCAATGATCAATAGTCAATGATCACGCCGAGAGAGGAGTGGCTCTGATTCAAGAATGCAATGGTATCTCACACTCTGAAGAACAATTGCAGTTTCTCCTTCATGTGGTGGACGATCACTGACGGATCTATCCAGACTGCAAAAAGTCAACACTGGCTGCTGAGCATCAGAAATGAGGGATTGTCTAAAACGTTATGATTTTTTTGAGATTGTCATTGTTGCCATGTCAGTGTTGCTCTGATTTCAATAAATAAATGCAAATGTTCATTTGCAGCAACTTTTAATATTACTTGCATATCACAATAACGCCGCACAGCACATAGGCAATCTTTCACATGATTGAGCTACCTCTAAATATATATATATTTTTTTTTACCTCTAAATATATTTTAAAATTTTTGCATATTTCTAATTTTGAAGTTAAAAAGAACAGATTAAGAGGTTAAGACACTAACATTTTGCAAAAAAAAATGGACTTGATAAGGACCACCCTACAGTAATATATATGTATGTATTTCAGTCTCTTTCATATTTCCATGACTCTTTGTTATCCCTCAGCAAATAATTATTCAAATCATTAATAGTTTACCCTGATTGTGAAACTCCCCAAATAAACATGAGTCACATTGTGAAGACTTTTGTCCTAATTTGAGTTGAGTTAATTAATTACAAGCCTACATCAGGCTTCAGATCATAGTGACGCATCAATCCAGCCATTGTGAAAACATTCTATCTTTATTTGTATAGTGCCTGTCATGCACAGTAGCCTATAGCATTGAAATATGCTTAACAACTGCACAGAGCACAACACAAAAACAAACAAGCAAACTAAACATATTATGTATTGTACATAATGAGACAGCAAATTTGACAGATCAGTAAGGCACCCATACACCTTTTATGACAAATAAAGATTATGATAGAGCAGTAGCCTTTTAAACAAAGAAAGAAACAGATAGGCTATGACTATAACATACTATAATCAAAGATTAAAAAGGTAAATGATAGAGGATACTAAAATATGCTTTTTTTGTAAAAACTATACTGGTAAAACGGTTAACAATGTTACACACTTGCATACACATTCATACATAGAGAAATACATTCTTGAAAAACAATAAAACAATACAATGCTGAAAAGAAACAAGGTAAAAAGACGAGAAGGTTAAAGGTTAAGAGAAGGCTAGGCTAAAAAGGTATGTGTTTTGCTGCTTTATAAAAGTGTGGGTCCACACTGTGTCCACCCCCGCATACAGAGTTGGCGTGCCCCCATCCACAAAAGTTGGCGTTCCCCTATTGACAGAAGTTGGCATGCCCCCATACACAGAAGTTGGCATCCCCACTGTTCACAGAGTGTACCCTAAATAGGTCAGGACAACAATATTAGACAGTTTGATTGGTCACAAAAGGTAAACAATGACTCAGTCAGGATTAGTCACTCATAGGATATGAAATAGAGCTACAGGCAGACACAGAAGATCAGAATCTGACGCATAGAAACAGAGAAGGAAAAATGAAGCTCCAACAAGTCCTCTGCTTGTGCATGCTGCTGGTGGCAGCTTGGGTAAGTGATCCCTACATGCAGTTGATCTCTTGATAGGTCCATTTTCAAACTGTCAAGTTATTGTCCTGATGATTCACAATAATCTAGTTTCTAAATGCTTAACTATTAAAGGATTCTTTTTTAATTGATGTAGTGTTCATATACTGTACTGTAGGTCACTTTGGACAAAAGTGTCTGCCAAACAGGCTGAACATAAACATAAATGCCAGTCACATTAAGTTTGTTTAGCTGAAGGTGTTAATGATTTGAAGGATGTTTTTACTGATTTGAAGGATGTAAAATTTACTGATAGCACATATTGAAAAGAATGGGACAACTTTCTCATTCTCTTCCAGGCTACTGACTTTGAAGAAATTGGAGGAGGTGTTCGTGGAAATCGCCCAGTTGAGCATGGCTACAAAGCGTCTGACACATGTAAAACAGAGAAGGACTGGCCAATGTGCACGGATGGTGACTGGGTAGGCACTCAATCAAATATTATTCAACTGTTGCACAGCCTCTATCATTTTTTTATACATTTCCACATTCCAGTGATAAACATTCGATCAATCACTGTGTTACGCAAAATACGGGTAACTAAACAGTCACAGACGTTACAAAAGTGAATTGGCCACTGTCATTTAGATTTCCTGTATTCATTCTATCATTCATTGTAAATTAAGTAGTTAGTAAAAAGTAATATTACTGTAAATGCCAATCTGAGTTTATTTTTCTATGACCCAGGGCCCCAAATGTCCATCTGGGTGCCGGATCCAAGGCCTCCTGGACAAAACTGATCACAATCTTCTGACCAGGATCGACAAGATTCGCCAACTCCTTGACCAGTATCGTCAGAAGTACCGCTCCACCGACCAGTCATCCAAGCAGACATATGACTACCTTCGTGATCGTCTCACCACTAGCTCAGGTAAAATTGGAACACACACACACACACACAGACACACACACACAGGGGTTAAAGGGGTTAAAGTTCCGCCACCTCAGATAAATTAATAATAAATATATTCTTTCATACCAATGATATAGCGCAATGATATTGTTCAAATAAATGGTGAGTTAATTTTTTGGGTGTACAGAGGTGACCAAGAAGCTAGCCATTCTTGTCCAAAAAGTATTGCTACGCCACAATATTTAATATGTTGGCCAACGGTGAGTCATTTTTCCCCGTTGCACACACACACACACACACACACACACACATACACACACACACACACTGTGACTTTCACACCCAGATTTCAAATTTGTATAGCTGTTACATTTATCTTTTATCGCTCCTCCAAGGCGATGACAACAAGTACATGTCACTGGCGGAGTCCTTGAGGAAGAGGATTGTGGAGGTCAAGATTAAAATCGAACGCCAGCTGAACATTCTGGAGGCCCTCAAGACGCGGGTCAGGGAACAGGTCATAGAGATGCAGAGGCTGGAGGTAATGTCTTCTATTGTTCATTGATAGATTCTCAATTCATGGTTTAGATAGTCTGCTATGCATTTTGGCATGTACTTAAGAATATATTATTTATTATTATTAATAGTTGTTGAAAATTTAAGAATTTATGTTAACAATGTTAGATTAGCCAAAGTCGAACTTGATGTGCATTTGTCCATTCTTAACAGGTGGACATCGACATGAAGCTGCGCAGCTGCAAGGGCTCATGTGCTGAGTACGCCAAGTTCACTGCGGACCGGGAGAGCTACGTGGCTATTGACAAGCAGCTGGACCAGCTGGAGTCCATCCGGGTCAACAGTGTGGAGTCAGTGGGCTCCCTGCGGGTGATGAAGAGTCGTGTACTGAAGGAGGTGACCGTGCCGTCCATCTACAAGTCTGGACTGGGCAGCGAGGCAGAGGAGCAGAAGCAGTACTTTGCGGATGTCGGCCAGGCTGAGCTCATACTGCAGGGCGATGGGGGCACCACCCACAGAGGGAGCACGTCACCACTTACGGCCTCTTCATCATCACACCCCCACTCCTCGTCTTCATCATCCCCCCACTCATCATCATCATCTTTCTCCCACTCATCATCATCATCATTACCTCACTCATCATCATCATCATCATCATCCCCCCACTCATCATCATCATTACCTCACTCATCATCATCATCATCATCCCCCCACTCATCTTCATCATCTTCCTCCCACTTCTCGTCTTCATCATCATCATCATCATCATTCCCCCACTCATCATCATCATCATCATTCCCCCACTCATCATCATCATCATCATCATCATCATTCCCCCACTCATCATCATCATCATCTTCATCATTCCCCGACTCCTCTGCATCATCTTCCTCCCACACGTCCACGTCCACCCAAACTATGAAATGCACCCGCACCGTTCGCAAAGTCACCCATCACACTAAAGACGGGCCCGTGGAGAAGGTGGAGGAGGTGTTATCCGGGAAAGGTTGTGATGCCATTGGAGGAGGTGACCGTTCAATGACCTCCTTCACCCAGGGAGGTGCTGATGCTTTCTTTGGTGGCGATATCTTCAAGCGGTTTGGTAGTGGGTTTGACGACATGTCTTCCCCGTTTGCCAGCGCAGGTTCCACCAAAACTATGGAATCCAAGACCATGAGCTCTACCAAGAGCCTGCTGAGCGGCACCAAAACGGGTTCGGCCTCCGGCCGTGGTGACGCAGCGGATGACTTGCCTGACATATTCGCCCGCAGCAAGAGATCGGGAGTTTGAGAAAATCTCCACAGACATAGAGGAACATGCTGGTTGCAGCAATACAGTACTAAAGTGAACAAATATCATCTTAACAGACTTTTTTTATTTTGGACAAAATTTACATTGGCAAATAACAATATTGATATCAAGACAATGTTAACACAATCTGTCATTGGGCCGGTGAATAACAACAGGTAGAGCAAATAGCATTGATTATGATTATGGTTTTATGAAAAGACATTGTTTTTGCTTCTTTGACTGTTTTGAGTGTTTTACTGCAATTGGACACCATTTAAAAGTGTGCATTTGATCAATAAAGATGATGTTGTTCACTATAGTTATGTTATTTTCATCTTTTAAATGTTGTAAATATTGAAATGAATTCAAATAGTGCAGGGTAATGCAAGAACATTGCGTGGGAACACAAAAATGACTCACCATTGCTTTTTGAAGTCTCCCTAGAAGGCTACATATTTGAAAGAAAAAGTACTAACTGTCTTAAGAGCTTCTATGTCGGCTGATGTCATCTTTGTTTGATCTATGATGAGTAATTAAATGAGCAGCCTAAGTGTAATTGTACACTTTGCGAGTTTTTATGACCAACTCCTTTTGGGAGCTATATTGAAAACGGATGACCAGAAAGATGTCACAGTCTTCTGGCAATATATGTGAACATCACAAACACAATCAAATATTATTTCGAGCAATCTTCTAATATACCAAAAGGTAAACAAAATGTAGCTCAGTTTTTTATAAGGCCACTCAATGCTGAAAAGTCAAACTAAACATTATTTTCATTTCCATTTTTTTTGTTTCGTAAGATGCTTCATCCTGAACGGTAAAAGAATTTCCAAAAACATGTAGTCATTATTTGGTCTAAGTCACTCATCTGTCCTGAGTCCTGATACCCATAGCCTAGCCGCTCATGTTCAGTACCTGCAGTGACCCATCAATCGCTTCAGTCATTGTGAAATCAGCGTAGGTGTTTGCAGTACATGCCCCCCCTACCCCCTCACCCCCTGTCCCCCCAATCTGTTACACAGAAGTGCACATCCCCACTACTCACAGATTGTATCCTAATAGACCAGGACCTCCTTCTATGTCCTCGTCCCTGTCAATGAATAACAACAACAAATATCCAGTCACAGCAGGTAAACAATGACTCGATCAGGATAAGTCACTCAGAGGATATGAAATAGACCTGCGGGGAGAGACAGACGCACAGAAACAGAGAAGGAAAGATGAAGCTCCAACAAGTCCTCAGCTTGTGCATGCTACTAGCGACAGCTTGGGTAAGTGCTTATTTGCACCCATTTATCCCACATGTTATCCCTTACTACACTGTCTGGGTGTAATTGGTCTCTTGACAGATCCACATTCAGGTGGTCTAGTTATCGCCCTGATGACTGACAATAATTTAATCCTTGAATGTCAGTCACAGTATAGTTAGCTTGTCTGAAGGCTTAAGGGAATGAACTGTGTTTTAGTAAATATACAGCACATATACATGTAAGAGCACATATTGAACAGAATCAGATATCGTCCTCTTCTCCACCACTCTTTCTCTTCCAGGCTGCCGACTTTGCATCAATCGTAGATCCCCGAGGAGCTCGTCCGGTTGAGCACGGCTACAAGGCTGACAAGTGTGCCACAGAGAAGACCTGGCCATTCTGCACAGATGATGATTGGGTAGGCATTCTATCCAATCTTGTTCATATCCTGAATTTTTGGATTTGATTTGATTTGATTTGGATTTGACAGACAACATAATCCAAAGGCTAACATGTTAAAGTGTTAACACTTATTTCCATCATGGTCCTTGGTGTTAGGACATTTAACACATGACATAAGACCTATTACAGGACACACAGTATAACATGCTGTACAGATTCAGTATACATGTCTTTAGTTAGGACTATCACTGTACTGTTTCATTTAAAATACTCTGGTGTGTCAGTGGTCATAAGTACAGTAAATTGGCCACTATTGTTTATTTCCTTTATTCAATCTATACGTGGTGTCAAACATTTTATTCCATATCACTGTAGTGCTATCATTGTAGTGGCATGAAATTACTGAAATTGGCACAATATTGATATGAAAATGCAATTCTATATAGCGATGTGGAAGATTCAAAACTGTAAATGCCAATCTGAGTCTGTTTTTCTATCACCCAGGGTCCCAAATGTCCATCTGGGTGCCGGATCCAAGGCCTCCTGGACAAAACTGACCACGATCTGCTGAACAGGATCAACAAGATTCGCCAACTCCTTGATGATAATCGTCAGAAGTACCGCTCCACCGATCAGTCATCCAAGCAGACATATGACTACCTTCGTGATCGCCTCACCACCAGCTCAGGTAAGATTAGAACACACGCACACAAGCACACACACATGCACACACATACACACACACACAGACATAAATTGTCTGACTTTCACAACCAAATTGAATAGCAGTCACATTTGCTTCATCACCAGCCTTAACTGATAGAACATATTGGCTGATTGCTACACCCATGAGCAAATCAAATAGATGGGATCTAGGCCTGGAACACACTGACAGAAAGTGCACTTCACCTGGATAAGAGAAAGTAGTGTTTTTAAAAGATGACCAGTCACATGATCAGTCCAGGGTCATTGCAGCAGTAGGGTGGACACTGAGATAAAGTGATGGAAGGGGCAGACACAGGAGTAAGTGTTACACAGTCCACTATAACACTGACACACTTCATAGCACACACCAAAGTCAGGCTGTCATTACATGCATTGGCAGATAGAAGCTGTAGCCCAGTGCATTTGAGGCACCTCTCTCACACATACTGTAGAGCACACAGTGGCTCTGACATTATGGGAGCCATATGGGAGCTTGAGAACTCAGACAAAAGCTGATTTTTGGGCTATTTTTGCTCCTCCAAGGCGATGACAACAAGTACATGTCACTGGCGGAGTCCTTGAGGCAGAGGATTGTGGAGGTGAAGATTAAGATTGAACGCCAGCTGAACATTCTGGAGGCCCTCAAGACGCGGGTCAGGGAACAGGTCATAGAGATGCAGAGGCTGGAGGTAAGTTGGTCACCATTGTCCAAGTTAATTGAAATAGTAGAGCAAATCAGTGTTTACATTGTTAGGTTAGCAGAAGGAGGCAGCTGTGGCCTTGAGGGGGCAGCCGTGGCCTACTGGTACTTGTAACTGGAGGGTTGCCGGCTCAAACCCCGACCTCTAGGAATGGCTGAAGTGCCCTTGAGCAAGGCACCTAACCCCTCACTGCTCCCCGAGCACCGCTGTAGCAGGCAGCTCACTGTGTCGGGATTAGTGTGTGTTTCACCTCACTGTGTGTTCACTGTGTGCTGAGTGTGTTTCACTAATTCACGGATTGGGATAAATGCAGAGACCAAATTTCCCTCACGGGATTAAAAGAGCATATATATTTATAATTATACTTAGAAATTCAGTTGTTTAAATGTTCAAATCTCTTGGGGTTGTCTAGTGGTTTGGTTTTGTTTGTGTCTATGTTTCTACCTATTTGTCCATTCTTAACAGGTGGACATCGACATGAAGCTGCGCAGCTGCAAGGGCTCATGTGCTGAGTACGCCAAGTTCACTGCGGACCGGGAGAGCTACGTGGCTATTGACAAGCAGCTGGACCAGCTGGAGTCCATCCGGGTCAACAGTGTGGAGTCAGTGGGCTCCCTGCGGGTGATGAAGAGCCGCCCAATGAAGGAGGTGACCGTGCCGTCCATCTACAAGTCTGGACTGGGCAGCGAGGCGGAGAAGCAGAAGCAGTACTTCGCGGATGTCGGCCAGGCCAAGTTGACGCTGCAGGCCGAGGGGGCCACCGCCGATGCACCGGCTACCGTCAGTAAGATCCCAGGTACGGATTCCTCATCGTCCGCGTCGTCCACGTCTCGGGTAACCACCAGCACCACCACCTTGAAGTGCACCCGCACCGTGCGCAAAGTCACAACGCACACCAAGGACGGGCCTGTGGAGAAGTTCGAGGAGGTGTTATCCGGGGAAGGTTGCGATGCCATGGCAGGGGGTGACCGCTCCATGACCTCCCTCACCCAGGGAGGCTTTGGCGAGTCATTTACCGGTGATCCCTTTAAGATGGCCGGTGGCTTTGGCAGTGCAGGCTCCACCAAAACTATGGGGTCCACTAAGACCATGAGCTCCACCAAGACCCTGCTGAGCGGCACCAAAGGCTCCGCCGTTGGGGATGATTTTGGGGCATTTGGCCGTGGCGATGTAGATGACGACCTACCGGACATCTTCGCCCGGAGCGGAAGGCCAGGAACACAGTCCGCTGGGGAAATGGAGAAAATCCCCACAGATGTAGAGTAATGTGTAAAGTGCTGCCTGACGTTGGTTGAAGCAGTTCAGCATTAGCGAGTGAACAGATATCATCCAGACAAACCTTTACAGAGTTGCACTACAGTCACATAACAGTTGAATGAAAAGATTAGGCTATGCATCAGATACCGAGATCAGGGTGAGTTTTGCATACAAGATTGTGAAGTGGGAAATGTTTAATGATTAATTAGAGACTTAAGACAGTGTTAACAGAACTTGTTATTGGAGAAATTGAATACAAAGTAGGGCAAATAACTCTAAACTCAAAAAAAGGCTTTATGAAAAGACATTTGAAGTTGTGTTGCTTCCGTGACTGTTATAAGAATTGTACAGGTTTTATAAGGAGAATTGTATAGGTGAGAACCATTTGAGCATGTGATCAATAAAGATAATGTTCACTTTAGTTTGTGATGTGTATCTTTGTAAAGTTTTGTGGACAAATGAAGATGTCATTCATATTCTAATAATGTGAGCAGTTTACACAAAACACACCTTATCCACACTTCTTTTAAATCCCTCATACATAAAGCTGATCTTGCCACTAGTGCACTGACAACTGAGTTGTCCATTTATTGAGTTGTGGGCTGATTTCTGTAAGAGCATTTATCATGGATACATAATAGAATTCCTATATGACACATAACTCTTAAATTCCCAGGTAATAAAGAAGGAAAATAAATACATTCAAGTAAAGACTAAATAGATAAATGAAAACAAACATTACAGAGATATTTATTAGTTTAGCAGGTTGTGGCTATTGTGACCTAGTTTCAGTTATGTACCCAACAAAGTCACATATTTGTGAAAATAGTTCCCTGTTATTGTCATTATTGATTACATTTACTTACATTTACTTTACTAAATTTACTATGAAACTCAGGACATTGGCTGAAGGTACTGCACTAAACCAGCTATCGCAAAGCAAATAAGTCAAAGCAAATAAATAATGCACGGTACAACAAAATGTGAATCCAGGTTATAGTCATAGTATTATCTATGTACTTTTCTTAGAACTCTATGTATGAAAATAAGAACAAGTGTATGTGTTTCTTTTTGTGTTGTAGAGTGTCAGGCCTTGAAAGGAGACCACGTGCTCCTCCGACCACACTACCGTCACGGCTCTGTTAGCAGTCGCTACAGCCGGTGCCCAGCAAAGCCATCATATCCTCTGTGTTCAGACGACCAGTGGGTAAGTTCCTCTGAACTGCAGTCCCAAAACATTTTCAAGAAATATGCCTTTAGATTAGATTAGATTAGACTAGCCTTTATTCTCTGTGTGGATATTTCTTTCTTGGTCAATGGAGAAAAAGTGAAAACAGTGGATACAGCACACATCCTTACAAAATATACACATCCACGTTTAGAGACTACTGGTTGACAGTCCCATTTCAGACTCGTACAGAGTAAACATGTGTACAACATGATAGTGCACAATGTTCTCAATAAACCGTATACAACATGATAGCGCACAATGATCTCAATAAAAAGCAATAACCCTCTGTGCGCCGCCCCAGTTCTTCTCAATACACTTGTATGTGTTTGATATCATTATATGTCAATAGCATTACATTGAATAAGCTCGTCTGAAGTGACCCTCATACAATGGTCGTGAACTCAGTGCTAGTGTCTGCCCTGGATGTTGATAGGGCAGTGGCAGACCATGTACACACCAGAGTGAGAGAAACAGGGCCCATGGATGAGCTTAGATTTGACCAGACTCCTGTCCAGACCCCCAAGCTATTGAATATTAGCAGCAGGATAGTGTATAGTTTGAAGTTGGCCTAATGCATGTATTTGAGGTTGGTATAGTATTGTAAGACAGCAGTACTATTTTTTGTGTAAATTGGACTAAATCCATATTTATTTTCGAACATTTCATTTGCTTTGAACATTTTGTCAACAACTCTGCAAACACTATGATACTCGGATAGTAATCCATTTGGATAAATCCTTTGATTTACCTGAACAAAATTAAAGAATTCCAAAAACAAAGCACAGTTTCAATACTTTTCATGGAAAAGTATTGATTTTTTAATTTTTTTTATAATATCTTTATATGTTCCATTACTCTTTAACCCCAAAAAATTTAATCTCCATGTTGGACAGACTGACAAATGTCCATCTGGCTGTCGGCTGGACGGTCTGATAGATGCCACAGAAACCGACTTCCACAGACGCCTGGGGCAGGTCTGCTCACGGGCTCAGACGTACCAGAGTGCCATCTCCTCAGCTATGCTGATGACCACAGCCATCTACTACACCCACCGCAAGATCATAGTTAAGAACTATGGTAGGCCTGTAAACACCTCACCAGTTTCACATTCACTCATTCTATTCTATTCTATTCTATTCTATTCTATTTTTCATAATGTATTTGTATTAATATATATTATTCTGTACTTCTAGTATTTCTATTGTTTGTCTTTATTTCTGACTCTGTATAGATAAATTATATTATACTGAATATCAATATAATCTGTGATATATTAATGCATTTCATAACTTTCCATTTGGGTTTATAACCTTAACTAAATTAAGTGAATTGCTTAAACAACTTTGGGTAGTTGCTGAGCTGAGATATGCAGAGAGGTTTGAGGACCTTCAAAGGAACCTGGCGCTACTGCAGAGACGTTCCACAGAGCTCTCCAGAAAACTACACAAGATACACAGCCTCGTACAGCAGCAGATTATCGATATGCGACGGATGGAGGTGTGTGTGTGTGTGTGTGTGTGTGTGTGTGTGTGTGTGTGTGTGTGTGTGTGTGTGTGTGTGTGTGTGTGTGTGTGTGTGTGTGTGTGTGTGAGAGAGAGAGAACAGTATGTGTGTGTTATTACATTGTAATACTGAATATCAGTGATAACAGCCTAGATTTTCCCGACAATCTCTATTTGCGATTGTTTTTTGCTGTGTGCTCACTGCAGACAGGGCACCTTTGAACTGATTACTTAACTTGATTTCTTCATATGTTTGGCTCTTCAGGTGGACATTGACATCAAACTTCGAGCTTGTCATGGGTCATGCAAACACACCTTTGTCCATCACATCGACCATGACGCCTACACAGACATGGAGAGCCAGCTAGCCAAATTTAACCGTTTGACTACCAAAAAAGCCATGTTCCCAGCCGACATAAGGAAGCTCGTCCTACAGCCAGTGCTCCGTCCTCCCAGCTCCCACTCTTACAGAAGCATCCCGATAGTACGCAAGGAGTTCCTAACACAGTTCGAGGACATCGACTTGAACCAAATCGTTTTAGAGGAACTTTTCAATGACTTTGACTTGGAGGACTGAAAATCAGATTTTCCCAGCGGTTAGGCAAAGGCTTACTACCTCATAAGTTGACTGCATTGTTTGCGTCAAAAATATCTTCATAATCAAGCCATCGCTCATTGTCTGTTACCACACAATCTTTATTTATATCATATGTTTACTGTAGAGGTATGATGGTGCATTGCACATGTTTAGGGAAAGACTCGAATAAAGTGCACACAGTCCAATGTTTGTGAACTGATGTCCATGGACCTGAATATGAATATTTTTGCAAAATTTGTTGACAATAAGAAATTCATATTGAGCCCAGGGTAGGGTTTTGGTGTTCTGTTTATTTTTCATCATCTCACAGAGAGGGAGCTCAAGACACAAAGGGCCGGTGTGAGCTGGAGTGGCGCTGCGCTGGTCATGGGCTGATGGGAGCGTGGGCAAGCCAGAGCTAACGCAACCGCTAACAGCTACCTAGCCCTAGACTGGGCCTGATCTGAACTGGGTGCAGATGATCTATGCCAGACCAGGCCCTGGTGTCTTTATAGAGCTCCTTGATCTGGACTGGGTGCAGATGATCTACAGTATGCCAGACCAGGCCCTGGTGTCTTTATAGAGCTCCTTGCTGTTAGTCCACCATAACAAGACGTGCATCACAGCTGAAGATGGTGTAGACCTTAAGAAGCCCCCCGCCCCCTTCATTATTTTGTGGTGCAATTGTGTCATGTCACCTGTACCTGTGTTAAACAAGAAAGTTTGTTTGAAAAGAAACTTTGTTAAAAGAAAGGTTGTTTGAAATCCAGGTCGCAAGTACCTTATTTCCACAATACAATTTTGATGAATGGGACAGTTCCAACCCAGAACACTAGTGAGGACAGTCTACCAAGCAAGTCGTGGTGCAGACATGCAATCTTTTTACATATAGGGACAGTGGAAAAAATGTCATTGAATGTTTTTCCCTTATAGTTTAATAATAAATTGGGTACCCTTGCAGATATGAATTTGATTTTGTATTTCAGTTGTTTTTTGTATATGGTCTGTGGTACAAGAGAGATGAGAAAGGAAGCATTTGTTTGTTTATGAACATTTATTTGCGGAAAGTTCTGATATGCTTGCACTGCGTCATTTTGTGGGCTTTTCCTTGAATGTTCTTTACATATATATATACAAGATTATAAAATAAAATATGTTTTTTATATTTATTGTGCTCACATTGTGTTTTGTGTATAGGATAATATTTCAGTTCAGTTCAGTTTAATTGATTTCACCACTTTTGAGGAAGAATGCAATAAGATGAGAAGAAGATGAAAAGGCAATAAAATATTTTCTCAGAGACTTTATTGCAAGTTTATCTTGAAAATCCACTTTGAACATACACACATTTACATATTCAGTATTCTTTTACACCGTAGCATGAAAACCAGTTTAGCTTTAATGCAGCATTTCTCTGCTTCATGAAATGTATTTAATATCATCAACAGCTCCGTAAAACTCAGATCAACAATCAATGTCTTGTGCTATTATAAATATAACACAATTTAAACTCTATCACTTTTCTGATCTCTATCAGCATTTTTTGGCTTCATGTTTTGTTTCTCCTGTATCTCTTCCAGAGTGTCTACGTGTGCTAATGTCCATTGTAGAAAAAGACTCTCCTCTCTCCTCACGCTCTGCATGTTGACCAAACATTCCTGGGCGTCTCTGACCGCTGCGTGTCCGCTGGGGTCTACTGCTGGAAGAAGGGTCTGATCTTCATGCACATAGACTTCAGGGAGTACCAGGAGCCCTTCCAGTTCATCCACACCATGCCGTCATCTGTGCCATGCTTGGCCATGTATTTGGTGTAGGAGCCGCCCCAGTAGTATCGGCCGTTGGGGTTGGCTGAGTGACAGCGGTTGTACCACCAGCCGCCGCCGTCTTCTCGGGAGCACTGCTTTGAGGGGTCACCCGGGGTCCTGAGGGCACACAGAGTAGAGCGAGGGTCAAGACACAGAGGGGTCAAAACACAACTAACGACCCACCAACACCATGATGATCTGCTGAGATCTGTTGTGATCTAAGGACTGTTGTGTGTGTGAAAGAATGATGCAGATTGGTATGATATGCATCTTGGAGGAGAGTTGGACTGTGTCTGCTATGCTATGTGCTTTCTTGAGAAACATTTTGTCAAATGTCATCTCTGAGCGCCTTATGGCAAGACATTCTAGCTAGAATAATAATAACTAATATAACATAGTTAAAGTTGTACAGTATGTAGGTATTCCTCACATAGCCAGATATAGCCAGTGGCAAATGAGCAGTGGTCTAAACTTATTTAAGCATCTTCACAGTGTTCTTTGTGTCCCAGCTTTGGCAGACTACGCTCACCATTTGTCATTGTCACGATCGTATGTGCTGAACATCATGCCGTTGTGGATGGTCATGGTGCGATTCTCTCCAAATAGCTCCGAGGCACCGGTCAGCAGGGTGTCGCCTGCGGTGCCGGAGTAGCCGGCGATGGACACCATGTAGTTGGAGGCCTCGCCCTGCACGGTGAACTGCTGGTAACGGGCCTGCGTTTTAGCGCCGCTCCAGTCCTCCATCTCGAAAAGGATCTCAGTCGGGCCCATCTTGGTAATCTGGCTGATGCGGTCGTTGCCGAGCCAGTACTCTCCTGTGAGACAAGCAGAATGTATTTACAGAGTCAAGTTTGTTTTTGACAAGAGTGGGAAAGTTTGTAGGACATGTTTGTGCTATGTGAACTTTTTTCTTAAAACATTTTGGGAACGGAGTATGGAAGTTTTGGTATTTTACTGCATGCATTATAATAAGAATATTTCAGATTTCCTCTGAGATTGAATGGCCATACCTGGAGTGTTGCAGTACTTTTTGCCTGTGTCAAAAGCGATATTGCCAAAGCCTCTCCTGTACTCATCCCAGCGACGGCCGAAATCCACACTACCATCCATACGAGTCTGGATAGTAGTCCAGCCTGGGAATGGACGACAAGCACATGTGAACAAATGTGACAAATGCCACACATAACAACACAATAGCCTACAATACAAAACTGCACGCTGTTCGATACTACAGTCCAATCCAACATGTAATCTAAAGAAGAGGTTAGACATCATGTCACTCAGCTGACCTCCGTCGAGTGTGGTCTGGTCGCAGTACACCCTGTAGGGCTTGTAGAAGCTGTCAGGCCGGATGTAATACATCTGGGACTCGGTGCCACCCTTGCGGTAGATGTCCTCGCACTCCTTGCCGGACACAACGGGGATGGGGCAAGTGACGGTGCAGCGGTCCTTGCACTTATCCCGCTGAGCTATGATGGCCTGGCTGATGCGCTGGACCTTGCTCCGCAGCGTGTCCATGATGCCCTGCAGGATGCGGATGTTGCTGGGGAAGTTGGTGTTGACCGCCTCTTTGATGAAGGCATGCTGGGACTCCAGGTCATTGGTGTATTCGCCCACCAGCTGCCCATTGCCTGGTGACGGGCGGTAGAGAAGGCAAGGTGAGGCGGATAAGCCACGGACACAAAATGGTGGTGAAACTCTTAAGGTTCCATAAAGGCAGTCATTTCAAGCTGTATGTTGAGTCATAATTAGAGGTGTTAGCATATTGTGCTAATTTGTAGGGAAAAGTTCTCATGTGGGTATTAGTTTAAGAATCTTGCATTGTGGACCATTTACTTATTTTTCTTTCTATCTACTATTGTCTCTCTTGAACTCATCCTCTGATTTTACTTAAATCTCTGCACCATCATCTTCTGGTTATCTTGTATTGATTTTGTATTGTTATTATAAGGTCTGCTCGAATGCTATTCCTTGTTTGTAGGTGGCTTTGGATAAAAGGGCCAGCTAAATGGACACATTTAGCAGCAAATGATTGAAATGTAAAAGTGTGGAGATTAGCTGCTGGGCTAGGAGAGGCTCGGCTCTCACCATCGGTCACTCTCTGGCGCTCACGGAGCTCGTCGGACAACCCATTAACGTATTTGTAGATGCTGTTTGTGTCGCGGTTCAGTTCATCCACACCCCTCTTCAGCTCAGTCACTGTGGGTTTGACGTTACGCTCTTGCTTGAGGATGGTGTTCTTCAGCTCACAGCCATTGGGACAGAGCACGCCCTTATCAGAACCAAGGGAGAGCAGAACCAGTTTGAACAAGCCCAGAACCAATCTTAACAAGCTCATGCAATGGGAATCCAACTTAACATAATGCACCCAGCACAGCTCACAAAAATGCAATTATTCTCAAGAGCAAGATTAAAAGATTAAGAATATAATTTTTTACCTATCCTCGTGGCCTAGGCACATAGTAATTGCAGGACTGGACCAAACATTGATAGAATTTCATCAATTAATCGATCAATCTATGAATGAACAATTGTAAACACAGTGTCACCATTCTTTCTGAGGCATGGGTACAGCCTCCTGCATCTGGCTGCTCCTCCTTCTGCTCCTGCTTTGATGTAGTGGGTGCAGCTGTTGGTCTCCCACGGTAACGACCACGGCCAGAGATAGGAGGGGGTGCGCCGCCACTCGGCACGTACGTCTCGCGACCTCTGGAGACTGGACGGTGACCTCTGGGATCAATTACGGCGCCCTGCAAAAGGACCGGACAGAGCAGAGTGGTTGAAGCGGATGCTGTTTTTCATCATTATTACACCATACCACTTAGCCTACACCACTCAGTCCATTTTCTCTATATACGGTAACTTTTTCTTTCATTTACACAATATGAATACCAGTATAACGTTTGTAAACATCAGTTTGATAAAGACTATCATATAAATATAAAACATTTAATATAGGTCAAAGAAACAAAGAAGCATGAAAGAAGACATATCGGAAAGAAATGAAATAAGTTGAAAGTGAAGTTAAGGTGTAGCCTATCATGTAGCAAGCAGGAGAGGGGACTAGTGATCCCAGAGATGTTCAAACACTTACTTCTTTATCCTTTGGATCCTGTGGGAGACATGAGACATATTGTATGTTTAGAAGAGATGTCAAATTATTATGCACATTTACTTTTATCTACAGCTGAAAAATGATTTGGACTATCAACTTTTTATCACTTTTTATGCTATGCTTTTATGGTAATCTTGCAATTCTATGCTATTCACATGTTCTATGCCATGTGTTAACATTAACACTGTGGTAATAGGAAGGAAAATTCAGAAAATACTGTCAAGTGATCAAAAATCAGAGGCAAATACTGACCAAACCATAATCATCATACTCATCCAGCTCATCAGCAAGGGACTGATAGATAGGCAAAGTGCAGATACACAGGCAAAGCACTAATAATATCTTCATGTTGGTTGCTCGGAGGCTGTGGATTCACTACCCTCTCAGGACAGAGACCCTCATATATATACCATCTACCCACAGGCCACCACCCACCTCACAGCGTGGGTGTTCTTCATCACAGAGAGAAGGTTGATGATTAACCTCAGGTGCTCACTCATCGTTCTCTTGTTCTATTTATTTTGAGTCAATGTTCTGAATCGTTTTTGGGAAATGTGGATCCATTTGCTTTGATGAAGTCAAGTCAAGTCAAGTCAAGTTTATTTATATAGCGCATTTCATACACATGAGGTCATTCAATGTGCTTTACATAAACAAAACCAAACAATAATAACAAATAAAAAGCATAGAAAGGCAATATAGTCAAAGTTAAAAGGTAAAGATCATAATAAAAAGAAAACATAAAACACAAGGTAAAATAATTTAAAACTAAAGGATAATTAGTAAGCAAAAAACAAAGGCAAAAGTAGTAAAAAAAAAAGTAATAAAAGATAAAGTAGAATAATTATCAATGAATGAATGATGAAGTCCTTGTACTACAAGGTATAATGGTGGTATGGGGGAATGAAATTAGGCATGCTGGATTTTGACAATAGTGAGGCAAAAGTGACCATGGAGTTTTGGGGGGGGGGGGGGATGTCAGTTTTAGTCTGACTGACCTCTGTTTCCAATTCAATAAACCAAAGACATAGCAGTTCACTGGCAATGATAATGCCATTATTTTTTCAATCAATGTTGAACTGTAATTCCATAATGAGTTCCTGTATTTGCAGGTAAGGTGTGTGAAATTCAAGTTTCTTCTGTTATTATGCAAGTCAAGTAGGTTGTTTAGTGGGATTCTGCTGGTCTATGACCCAATCAATGCTGAGGGGTTGGCCAGCAGAGACACATATGAGTCAATGACAGTGGCACTGAACTAGAACAACAAACTGAGTTTGCACCAAAAGTTTATTTAAGAATGAGTGTTAGGCTACTTGCTTGTTACTTTTGTCCTCAGAGCAAACATGAGTTTAGAAACGTAGGGCTTGTGGTAAGGGGGTAATCATTAATCACTATGCATCATCATTTGGCAATTACAAATGGCTACTTTCACAATCAGGGTAAGTGCTTTAATTCACAAGGCCTTTTGAAATTTTATTTAAAAAAATAATTATTCTTTTTAATGTTTTTGGGGGGTTTTGTTTAATCCAAATCCATGCACTGTACACAAGTTTTTACACACATACTGTACACACACACACACACACACACACACACACACGCACACACACACAAACACACACACACACACACAGTTCCATACGTGAACGAACACACACACACACACACACACAAAGTGCACACAACTTACAGACACATAAATACTGACACACATGCATCACACACATGCACCCAGACTGGCAGTGCACACAAGTTTGCACACGCAAGCGCACACCCGCACACACACACACACACACACACACACACAAACACACATACACACTGGCAGTGTACTGAGTCAGACACAAGTCACAACCCCCCCCCCCCCACACACACACACACACACACTACATAGCCTACAGTACACACACACAAACGCACATTTGCTGTTTCATTGTACATGCATAGTCCGGTGTCACTCAACTCTTGTTTTGGCCCCCAATAAAAGTTATCATCCAAAAGTATGGTTGTTCTTAGACTGGAGCTGCCCTTATCTCTCATCCCTCTCGACCTCCTCTACCAGCACTTCCTCATTTTTGATGTCTTTCATATTTATGTCTTCCTGGATCATTTTGTTTAAATCTTTCTTTGTATGAGCCCTTCACTCTCCATATCTTTCTCCTGCTTCAAGCCTAGTGACATTATAGGCCTACAGTCATACCAATAAAGCACAAATTTAATTGAATTTAACTGAATTTCATTTCAAGAAAAATAAAAAACGGGGTAGCCTATATGAAGTGCACACGTAGGCCCTATCTCATGTTAGAATAGTTAGAATAATTAGGTTCAAAAGCAAACAAATAAATAAACACATGTTATTCCTTCAAACACACATTTTTCCCCAGAGTCCCTAGGCTAGGCTACTTACGTTGAGCCCAAACTAAGCTTTCATTAGCTTTCTCTCTGGCAGGGAGAGGCATAATGACTGTGTAGCCATATTCATTCAATACAATGCACATGTAGAACCTTTTCAGGCCACTAGCTGGCGATATCGAAACTGGTTTAGTTATTCTGTTACACCTTCAATTGGCTCCAGTTGTAGAAGAAGAATCGCACCACTATGATTTTAGCTTGCCGGTTGGAAAATAGAAATTAGGGGAATGGGTGATACACAACCGCAGGTAACTATCGATTTGACGTTGTTATCGATAGCAGTGCTTTAGTGTGTACATGACTGTAGTTGTCATTTTGTTTATACACAATAATTTGCAGACACAAATCGTAATGAAAATTGTTAGCTTGCTAGCTAGCTACGTGGACAGTTAGCTTGTCATCTGTTGTGATCCACCTGATTGGCAGGCTGACTGACTGATAGGGTGTGTAACCAAACGTCTATGTAAATGTGGCACCTTTCAGCTGACACATTCTGGTCTACATGTCTCTTTGTAAACTATAACCAGTTAACCAGAGATGTAATTCACACGTTAGGTTTTACCGACTTGAATAGCCTGTTTAACTTAGCTGATTACTTGGATAAAACAACAGCTACAACGTTAACTAAAACAATTTCTATATTTAATAAATGTCTTGGTTAGAGTTGAGAGGGTCTGTGCGACTGACAAATCAATCAACCAACACTACGCTGTCGCACCTTAGTTGTAGGCTACTGTTTTCATCACCATCCCCATTCAAAGTCGATTACGTTTTGCTTAATGGGTCAACAAAGAAATGCCCGAAAATCACATCCTTTGATTAACGTTGTTTTCGTGTTTAGTGGTTGTATGTGGTTTTAAAGGGGTCGCAGCTCTTTACTTCTCTGATAGCAACAACTTAGATTATGGTATTGTAACTGGTACCCTTTTCTCTTTTTGTCTTAGGGGGACATTTTGAAAATGTCCCACAGAGAGAACTGGAAGTAAGTTGAAAACTCTCCCTCTGTTTCTCTCTGTATAACTGAAACACTGCTATGCATGAGGCACTGACTGAAGATGCATGTTCAAGGAGTTAAACAAGTAAAGCTAAAGGCTTTCCGTAAACTCATGAAATTGTACTATTTGTACAATTTGCTGTGTACTCATGTGTAGCCATCCTATATGTAGCCAAGTGCCTCTTCTCTTTTCTTTGTCTCCCACACTATTGTGTATTCTTTACCTATGTAAGTCTTGATCACACATCGCTACTTTTTGAATACTGTGACTATGAGTTTTTATTTGGGGCCTTTTCTCTTCTCTCCCTCCCTCTCTCTCTCTCCCTCTCTCAATCCCTCTCTCCCTCCCTCTCCATCTCTCTCCGTCTCCTTTCTCCCTGCAGAGTGCAGCATGAGCGGCTGCACGTGAAGCACCGAGGCCATGAGGCCATGCACGCCGAGATGGTGCTCATCCTCATCGCCACGCTGGTGGTGGCCCAGATCCTCCTGGTGCAGTGGAAGCAGAGGCACAGCCGCTCCTACAACGTGAGTCTCAACGCCGCCCGCCAGTCACACATCTGGCACGTGGCTGACAGTTGTGACTATGCACATACATCTGCAATGAGGAGTTGATGTTTCGGTTTGGTTATATAAGAGACTTTGTCTCTTCTATAATCATAGTGTTTATTTAGTTTGATTGTAACATATACTGTGCATCCTCTATGAATGGGCTGATTATCAGTACTCAGAGTTTGTCATGACTCATGAGCAAGGTGAGGGTAATGATTGGATGTGATGGTAGGAGTCCAACTTTGTTTTCTGTGCAACATGACCTGTTATTGGTCAGGTTGTGGTCAGAAGATGTAGCTTCATATCTGTGCAAGGTGGGGGTAGCATAAAGCCTTGGGTCAAAGTAGTAGAAGTCCCTCATTGTCATTCATTGCATGATACATGCAACAATGTGTCTTTTCCATTGCTAACATGCAGCTTGCTTGAGCACGAAGGATGGTTGAATCAGGTGACACTGTTAAATATTGTGAATGTGATGATGACAAAGCAGATTTGGCTCATGTGGCTACTATGTGCTACTCAAGTGATGGTTGCCCAGTCCAGACACTGAGAGCTCTCTCATTCCTCCACGGACGTTTGTCCACAGAGATCACTCTTCTTTCCTGACTGAACTTAACACTTGGAAGACAGCTGGGCAGTCTGCTCACTGTACTACTAATTCCTTATCCCATTCCTCATCCCATTCCTTATCCCATACACTGCCCTGCTGTCAGACATAATCTGGTTAGTCCCCTTGAGTTTGTTATCTCTGCCTCATGCAGATGCTCTCTGTGGTAATAGGCCATTGGCACCTCTTGGCAAGACAGTGACTGTTCACATGCACTTCATTATCTTGGTTATGATTTTGAAGGATCCTTATCCTAATACGGTTTGGAGAAATCCGGTTATGCTAGCAAGAGTACTCCAGAAACCGGGATTTTAATAACCAGGTTTCTCTGTGTTCATGTAAGCATCATTTTCTGAATAGGATCAAAAATGGGATTAGGCTCATAACCGGGATACTGAGGTAGATGTAAACATAGTCATTGAGACATTAGCCTAAACTGCTTTCTTTTGGTGGAGCTGTCCATTGTCCTACCAATGAAGTTGATTTTATATGTGAATGTGATAAATTGCTGCTGTCTTCATGACTGGAGCAGAATTTCTGCAGTGTTGACATACTTGAACAATAAAGTTGATTTTAATCAAAAATTTGTGAGCTTGTGATGGACAGCTGAAGTATACTAGCCTATTGGTTACTCGCCTTACTAACTGTCGGTTGGTAGCTTGCTCCACTCCAAAGGTTTGCAGTGAAGTTTACCGTAGTGAATGCTAACCACTGGTTGCTCTTATTTCTTTGTGTGTGTGGTGTGTGTGTTTGTGTGTGTGTGTGTGTGTTTTGGCCTGCTTTTCTCCAGCTGGTGACCCTGCTGCAGATGTGGGTGGTGCCTCTCTACTTCACCATCAAGCTGTACTGGTGGCGCTTCCTCTCCACCTGGGGCATGTTCTCCGTCATCACCAGCTACATCATCTTCAGGGCCACACGGAAGCCCCTGTCTGGCAGGACGCCCAGGTAAGGACTGCACCACCCAGAACAAGCCCTCAGTGGCCTTCTGTCAGATACCAACCAAAGATGTGCCATTGAAAGGATTTGAATGTTTGAGTAACAACACATTTCTGATGTTGCTTCCATAGCATTGTACTGTATGTGCTTTAATGGCCATAGGAAGATCATGCAGATCAACACATTGAACTTGTACCATCACTTTAGCATTGTGTTCACCTTTTTATGGATTGAGGTCTGGACTCTGGCTGGGCCACTTTAATGTTGATATTGTTTCTTGTTCACCATTTATTTCCCAGTTTAGCTGGATGTTTCAGATCATTGTCTTGCTTAAAGGTCCGATGAATAACACATGAATTAGTGTGTGTGTGTGTGTGTGTGTACATTTGTTTGTTTATTTGTTTATTTATTTTGGATCCATACCTCATTGACATTGTGTACTCCAAGATGTTTTAATAGTTCCAGCATGTGTGCACTTGACCTCCTGTAGAATGGTGTACAAGTGGTTCCTGCTGATCTACAAGCTGAGCTATGCAGTGGGAGTGTTGGGCTATCTGGCCATCATGTTCACCATGTTTGGCTTCAACGTCCTCTTCAGGTGAGGGCGCTAAAGATGCTGCTGCTTGTGGTTTGGTCCAGTGATGCACAGGGTCATCTTAATGATGAGGATGCTGTCGATGCTGTTATCACTTCAGTTATAGTTAGCATTATACCTAATCACTATCGCTAGTTTCCCATACATGCATTAAGCCTAGTCCTCCACTTAAAGCTTTCTTTATTTTAGTCATGATCCATGTGTGGCAAACCGGCCCAATATGTTCGATCATAGAGAATATCATTATTTTTCAGCTAAGCTTGAGTAATCACAAATAATTGTAATTAGAGACGTTTTTTTTACTTCTGTGCTTCGATTGATGTTGTTCAGGATTAAAGCGGAGGACTCGATGGATGTGGGCGTCATCATGCTCTTCTATGGGCTATACTACGGCGTCATGGGACGGGACTTTGCTGAGATCTGCTCTGACTACATGGCCTCAACCATAGGGGTATGCTAACAGAGAGACGTTCAATCACCTGTGTTGCATATCAAAAATATTCATGTCATGATTTCAGAATTCCACACAGATTTTATTTTATACCCGGCTTTATTCTGAAGCTTCATATGTAGTGTATGGTCTTTTGTGCAGAGTGCAAATAAACCAGTTATTAACTGTTGGTTAACTCAGTTGCCAGAAAGCCACATACAGGCTTTGTTTATCAGTAAGCCTCTAAGTCATTCTAATGTAGTTTAATAAACAGTCTCTAATGTAGTGGTATATAGGATAAGTGAAGCTCTATGTGTAATCTCACAGAGCAGAGTTAGATGTGTGATCAGTTTCTCTGCTCTCGTCTGCTCCTGCCTGACAGTACTACAGTGTGGGAGGCATGCCCACGCGCAGCCTCTGCGACGACATCTGTGCGGTGTGCGGTCAGAAGATCCTGGTGGACGTGGATGAAGAAGGCATTATTGAGGACACGTATCAGCTCTCCTGTAACCACATGTATCCTTTGAAAAGCCACAGTAGGGAACTAGTGCACATCATACTGTATGCTGATTGATTTACTGGCTTTCAGTGTCTTGTGAAGAGGTGAAGGAATAAATTTTGAAGCAAATCTCTATTCACATTAGTGCTTGCTGATTAACTCATTGAGTGCCAAAAACGTAATATTACGTTTTTCATTTCCATGCGTTGAGTGCCAAAAACGTAATATTACGTTTTTAGCTTTTTTTTTAAATTACGAAACTAGACACTCTAACACACCTTATATGTGATTTTGGGAACTCTGTGATGAATGGAAATGAAATATATGACGATCGAACACTCATGAAAACGCACAATCTGAACATTTTATCTGGACATTTTATCATAACTCGGTTGCCGCTTTGGGTCAAATCAGTGACGCATGCACGTCATCTCAAAACCAGGCCATTTTCGTGGGTCTATCACTAGGTGGCAGTCTCGCCAGGTCTCGCTGATCACTTCCCGGAAAGTTTACAGGCAACACTTAATATTTCATGAAAGACGTTACTGTATATCTCCATTTCTAAAAAAAAACAGCGATTTTGATGAAAACTAGCCACTGTTTAGCTTGGGATTTCTCAGGAACAGAGGCGTGTAGAAATACACGGTTTGCACCCACTGAGAGCTTAAAGTCTCACCTTTTAAACGAGCCATTGTATGTGTTCATAGCTATAACACAGAATATGCTGTGGCTGTACAAAAATCATCAACAATGGTCTAGATTGCTGGCACTCTAGGACAAAGCTTCCGAAAACAGCTTGGCATTCAATGAGTTAATACCAGTCATTTGGAGATGAGAAGTAAGGTGTCTGTTTCTATCAAATTACTTTAACATCTGATGTGTACTACATTAGTAAAGGTAACTCTAATACGTGTAATTATGTCCTATTAAGAGTCTCTCTAACTGTACTTTGGATAAGCTTGATGGAGTTTTCCTCATCCGCACAAAGATCACCACTTATTTAGATGTAGAAGTAAAGAACCTATGATGAGACTTTTCTCATATATCCTGAATAGAAGTGTGGGGGTTAATCTTTTTTATTATTCTAATTAGGGCTCTGGGTGTGCTGTCAATCAGATGGATGTCCCATAGTGCCCAGTGGCCTGGTTTCCACTGCTGTGGGAACATCCGTGTTCAGGTGCATAAGGACGTCAGGGCTGTAAACAGTCCCAACCATAACTGGAAAAAGTATTGTTTTACAGTTTTTTTCTCGATTGCTTTGACCTGCTTTAATAAACCTAAATTCATTTGGTCTTCATGAACTCCTTTGCACAACATTTTGTCTTTTCACTGTTTTTTCTGATAGCAGAAAAATAAAAAAGAAATGGAACAGACATAGCAAAAATGCTCATTTTGAGAACTATATTGTGCATTTTGTTGTCCAATGTGTAATGGTTGATTGAAAATCACACAGTGATTTAACGACAGGATATGTTGTTTGAAGGCAAAATTTGCTTTTGCTGCATGTTTTAAGTGTTTTGAGAGAGTAACAGCATTTGCAAGCAAAATGTGTCATTTTGGCCAGAGTGCTTTTGTTCAGACATGGGTGTTAGCTGTTTTGAAAACGTGATGTCAGAGTTGACCCAAGCATCAAAGCGATCAAGAAAAACTGTAAATACCAGTTCTGCTGTAGCTCATAACAGCTCATAACTCATTGTTGCTCACATAGGATACTATAGCAATAACAACATTTGCAAGTGTTCCGATTGATTCAGAACAAGTGATTGTGTTGATCCTTAATGATTGGTTGCTGACAGTTTCCATGAGTTTTGCATTCGTGGATGGTGCATTGTGGGAAAGAAGCAGACCTGTCCCTACTGCAACGAGAAGGTGGATCTGAAGAGAATGATGAAAAATCCGTATCCTTTGATCCATAAATATTAAGCCTTCCCCTAATAAAATAAATGACTGCATTTGTATTAATTTGTTTTCTTTCTTTTTGAATGATCTAAGCATGGATGAAAAATGGTGCCCTAACTTAAGTACAAACTTTCAACTATCACATCTGCACTCAAAAGCTTCTTAACTCAATTTATCAGTTGGGAGAAAACACACGTGTTGTACGGCCAGCTTCTGGATTGGCTGAGGTACCTCGTTGCTTGGCAACCCATCATAATTGGCATCGTTCACGGAATTAACTTCACCTTGGGCCTCGAATAGAGAAAATGGCAAAAAGAACAGAACTATGAACCATTTTTAAGCGACTTGCACGGTTTTGTCTGTTAGTATTTATAAGATGTAAATTCTGTACTTTACCATGTATAGATGCAGATGCTTTTGTATCATATTATTTATTTAATACTGTATCAAGTGCTTCACACAGCCAGCTCAGCCAATGACTTACATTGTAAAGCGTGGGATTTCAACACATTGAAATGTCTAAAAAACTTGCTGATGCCATTATTTGTTAGATTGTTTGTTGTTTTTAAGGCCTATGTGACCTGTTTTCCATTTCTGCGTTGTGGTTCAGTCATCTACTCAGCTGTTTTTTCCATGATGCATATGATTAATCGGAGACCATGGGCTTGATTTAATATTTACTTACTGTGGGATGTAATGACCCCTTCCTGTTTACTGTTAAGGGTATACTGTAAGCTACGGTGCCATAAAACCTTTTCATGAGGACTTGACAAATGCAAGAGAATCAGTAGAGGTAAGAAATTAATATTTCACTCTGGTGATCTCTTGTGTAAGTGAGAGTATTGTTTTTGTAAGTCTGGGTGTGGGAACCTCGTTTCTTTTTGTTGGGGGGGGGGGGGGTTAAGCACATTTTTATCCCATCCATCCATATCTGTGTTTTGGTTAGTTTGTGGTCAGCTGATTGTTGACAGGATAATGTTCTGAAATCCTTCACTGACAATGAGATAAATTTTAAAAGAAAATCCGAATTCTCATGTGTTTTGTGTGCATTTCTAGAAATGTATGTGCAATATATGAACATGTTTGTGTTCGTTCAGTGATCATCTTATGAACTTTTTTTAGTGTTTAACACTTCGTTTGTACACTGAAGAAAAAAAGAAAACTGTTCAAGCAAATTGAACGAAGCCAGAGGGTTAAACCTTTGAAAGCTTACTCACTCATACTAGACTGTCAAGAAATGGAGCACTATCTAGCATCTCCAAAACATATTCTGTATTTTCTCTGAAGACACTGAAGACAGTTGAAGTTGAGTGGTTGCCTTAAATCTTCTGCAGTAACCATCAGTTCCTAACGTTCAACGACGTTGATGGTTGCAAGAGAATAATTAACAAAGAGAAATCAAGGGGGGAAAGTAATCCATGATCTACTCAGTCCTTTATTGATGTGTTGTACATTAGCAGTGACAAATGAACTGTACTGTACTGAAGGTCTCGCTGTAAGGGGAACAATCTGACATCAGAGTGAAGGTAGATGATTTATGGTAAAATTGATTACTGTAAAGTCAGTCACGTGTTGTTGAATGAACTAGCACTGCTTTAAATGGATAAAATAATTACATTTGAGACAAAGTTTACGTTAAGGCTAAAATTGAGGCATGAACGATGAACATTCGGTTGTATCTTGTCTACACATGTCTACACAATCTTCTTCCAACGTAAACACAAATCATCATGGCTTATAAAAAATAACATTCATGATAATTCAAAATAATGTCCAAATAATACTGTATAGAAAAACACAATCTTAAATAAATATACATTCTTTCCAGTGCAATACAACTTGATAAATAACATGAGCTTCATAAATGTAAACATTACAATGTGGAACATAATAGTTGTGTAAAGTTGTATGAATGAGTTTTGACAGAAAAAACCCACATAACATTTAAAGTGAGAATGAATCAGTGCGTTGATAAAGATGCTGCTATTTTTTATAATGTTTTTTTGTTATTTAGCTGTAGCCTAATGCCACGATTTGTGGTATAACACATGCAGGTTGCTCTGGTATACAGTGATAACTAACATCTAACAGGCAAGCAGTATCATGCCCAAGCTTGGTCTTAATTGTGGAATGCAACAGTAAAATCCTGTCAAATGACTGACATTTCTGAATAGAGTGACTTTTCAAACTATTATTTATTAAAAATAGACAAATGTACTCCTTTTTGGGACAACAACTTGCAAAACTCACGACATGACTTATATTGAGCAGAACCCTAACTTTGAGTTGAGCAGCTGTTATTTTGTATGACTGTTAGAAAAGCTAACCTTTAGCCTAATTCTAAAATAGTGCATTTTCATGGACATCATTTCACTATATTGATAGCAAAAAATAGCTAAAGGGTGTGCAGACTCAAAATTACAAAGTGACAAGCAGAATATCTCTATGTAGAAATATTATAATGGGCTGTGGGACCAAAGTCCAATCCACAAGTTCACTTCTTGTTTTTAGGCAACACATTGTTAAATGCCAATTGCACATTATTCATGAATGTGTCCCCATTAGACTAGTACAAATGATCTATGTCTCTTTTGTTAGGATTACAATAACCAGCAGTCAATATCTATAATCTGCCTTGATCAAGCACTGGTTGGACCAGGAATTGAAATGGTCACATCCTTCAGTTAAACGAAAATTCCGGTATTTAGCACTTTGAGTCCCTTTTCTGGTTTGTTTTGGATGAACTAGAGTGGTGGACACCGACATTTTGACAATTTGTCCTGTCTCGACCTTTCTGACTCGTTTTGAATCGCCTTTGACTGCTCAGGGTGGCTGCCAACAGGCATACTGTAGTAGGCTACCAGGGATGCAAACAGAGGTATGGTCAAAAAGGAGTGAGATTATCGAAGCCCACGCCCCCGCAGGAAATATCATATAATTACATTTTGCCACCACCTCTGCCATCCAGGGCTCACCCTATTCACACAAAAATGTTCTTTATATGAAAATACACTGTCCCAGTTCCTTGGGAATTCTTAAAAGTAAAGAATACTGAGACAACGCTGGAAAATTTGGCATGTCCCTTTTTTTCAATTGTTTTTTTAAAAGTCTGACATTTTGAATTTGTGTTTGACTGTCTTGACCTCAATCTCCATTTCAACCTGTAACCCATGGGCGGATTATGAACTTTCGGGCCCCTGGGCCCAGATGTATTAAGGGCCCCCCACTTATTGCCATATATGTGGGAGGGGGGGTTTGGGGGTCCTCCCCCAGAACATTTTTTATTTTTCTGATGTGATTTCCTGTATTCTGGTGCATTTTGGGGATAGCCAATACTAAATTCAATCAGATTCATAGCCTACATCCTGATTTGTTGATATTGAGGCAATGATTCCATGCAAAGGCTTGGGCTTCAGGGCCCCCTGGCCCCGGTAGGCCCGTGCAGTTATCCATCCCTGCTGTAACCAAGACCAGTTCCACTTTGTTTTACAACCCTCATCCACTTTCTTAACTGTTAGTGCCTCACTCTCATCAAATTCTCTCATTCTGCAAATGAAAAGTTGCATATATTAGCCATAGTGTTACCCTAGACCTGACAGTATCATAACAGAGTGCAAAATAGTTCACTTCACTCTGCCCTCTTTCTCAATGCGCCCCAAAATAACGTTCTGCACGAAAATGTACAGTTAAAATGTATCAACGGTAGTGCGGTCTGTCTGTTAGGATAAGCCCACACATCAGTTTCTCGCCCCTTATGTGGTAGGCAGGGCTCTACACTAACATTTTTTTCCAGGAGCACTTGTGCGCCCAAGTTAAAAAATGTAGGAGCACAGACAAAAATTTGGGCGCACAGTCAGTTCTGTACTTAACTTACACATAATCTAACATTACACTCCAGCTAACAGTTAATCATGCCAGTGCACCAATTGCAAATATTAAGAATGACTGACAACATTTAGGCTACAGGAAACAGGATTTTAAAGATCAGTGTCTACTTTATTTTCAGTCTGTTCTATTTTCCTACATTTTGTTAATGTAAAATAATATAATACATTGCCATATTTGCATTTAGCCTGTATATCAAGTATCCTGCCAAATGTAGGCTAATTTATTTATTTGTGAATCCATCTGTAGCTAATCCAAATATGCCCATGGTGACCTATCTGACTGCATACTACTGCCTAATACTACTACTAAAACAGTCCATTTTCTCTTCCACAAAACCCAACATAGGCTATCAAGGATGTATATTTTTTTTAGCCTTTTATTTTTTATTTGAAATATCTGCATTGATGGGGGCAGTAGGCAAACGTTAGACCTACTTTCGTTTTGCACTTCAGCTTGTATTCGGTGTAAACAAACAAGCATGCGTGGAAGCCTGGAGTTGTCAGTAGCGATCTACCTTTGAATAAAATGGGAGGGAGTATTACAGGAGGCTACTTTTGTGCCTGTTCGCTACAGCTATATTTTGCATATTGCAGCCAATATGTCAACTGGGCTAAAAGGCATGTTAGGTTACCTTTCCATCTCTCACTGCATTCTCAGAATCTTATCCTGTTTCTCCTATATCCGATGAATTCGGTGGATAGAAGCACTAATTTCTTCAATCTTTGCATCTTGGCTGGCTAGTCTAACTTTCCGCTTTTTCTGCGCGCTCTACTACTACTAGCGAGTCACAACGCGAAACTGCTAACGTTGATGGGAGGTGTAGTTTTTATCCTGCATTCGCGACGTGATTCTATGGTTTGCACCAGTAATGTCTGATTAGAAGACATCAAATATGGTTAACCTTACTTTTCTTGCAAAAAAGACCAGGCGCGACACAAAATTACTGGATCCCGGACTGATGGATGTAACGTTAAATCCTTGCAGTGAAGTGCAGCCCCTTAGCAGTCAGATAATGGTGCGCAGCCAATGGGATTTTTACGTGCGCAGCTTTTTGATTTAGTGTTGTCTTACACTTCCTATGTTTCATGGACTGTAACGGTAAGCTATGTGTTTATTTATTATGTGTTATTTCATTTATTTGATGAAATTATAATCAGACACTTCAACCCCCCCCCCCCCCCCAAAAAAAAAAAGAAAAACTCTTCGGATCTGCACGATTCACACAAGTCCCCCAGACAGCCGTGAAAAAGGCAGCATCCGCCAAAAGGCGCGCCGTTTGCATCCCTGGGTACTCAAACATGTCCTAAAACAACCCTTAATGTTAGTTTTCAAAACTGTGCAACTCACCGAGTGGTTAGTCGTGTTCGTTGATGTTCCAAAATAACTAGCGTAGCGAAACACAGTTTCTGTGGTGTTTTATTTGGCATTTTGTAAAATCCCATTGATTTCTGTTGGAAGACTCATTGCACGTTGATATTACTGCGCCACCGTCTATGCTTCAGGTTCAAATATTGAGCGGAAGTTTATACACGGTTGTGAGGTGTCTGAATAAATAGTTCCACAATAGGCCTAGCAAATAAGATTGCTGGAAATCATACATTGCGCTGATATATTTGCTTTTAATAGTCAACGAACCACTCGGTGAGTTGCACAGTTTTGAAAACGAACGTTAAGGGTTGTTTGAGTAGCCTACAGTATGCCTGTTGGCAGTAGAGTTTAGATTCTCTGCCCGAGCCCGAACTTGACCCGACCCGACCCGACCCGCGGGCCGGGTCGGGCCGATATTTCCAGCCACTATCCTCGGGCCGGGCCGGGCCGGGTCCTTGATCAAGCTTGCTTTTTTTTCTTTCTAATCATTAGCCTACTTGGGTGGGGAACTAAAGCTATGCCATAGTCAGACTCAGAAATATTTTATATTTATCAAAGTAGGCCTAAGTAACAAGTGTATACAAAGTTATACAAGTTAGGCTCAGAGTTACAAAATGTCAATTGTAATGTCATCTGCGCAACACGTGTCATGCGCAGCTTCTCCACTCGCACACATCACACCGGGCCTGCTGTGCTGTATTGTGTAGCTTAAGTGCAACGTGAAGCTTGAAGATGTAAAGAAAAAAAATGAAAACAGGGGAAATAACTTCGAGGAAGTTTGGAGAAAAGTCGGAGGTATGCATTTGTCAGGTATGCTTTGTTGCGTGCATTAAGTGCGCACGATGTTCACCTATGACAGCAAAAATACTTTAAGATGAACATGAAGCAGGCTTGCCATGGCAGAAATAATGATAGCCAGCCTTCAATGTCCTCTAAACGGATTTCTGTAGCTCAAACAGCTCGGAATTGTAGTTGAGAACGTCAGTTATAATGGCCCACGTATTTAAAAAATGTCGGGTTTAAATCGGGCTCGGGCTCATAATTACAGTTAACGTGTCGGGCCGGGTCGGGCTCGGGCACAATGTGCACGGGCTCGGGTAGGGTCGGGCTTGATTTTTTGGACCCGATCTAAGCTCTAGTTGGCAGCCACCCTGAGCAGTCAAAGGCGATTCAAAACGAGTCAGAAAACTCGAGACAGGACCAATCGTCAAAATGTCGATGTCCACCACTCTAGTTCATTAAAAACAAACCAGAAAAGGGCCTTAAAGAGCTAAAAACCGGAATTTTCCTTTAAGATATTATCAAGCAAGATATTTTGGAGGAAGCAAAACATGCTTGAGGTGTTCTCTCCACAGGAAACAGCTTTTTTAAAGGGCCGTGTATCTATTATTTCTGTCTTTGGACATGAGGTGGCCTATGGGAGTTGTATTGCCTGCTGGCTGTTCCATTAATGGCACTCTCTCGCTATTATTTGATATCCTCTGCGGTCATAGGGTCTTTTGTCTTTATATTGTTGTCCTTATATTATATATTGTTTCAAGAGATGTCAGCACAAATGCAATAATACTTGTCCTGGCCTTCTCTCAGATCTAGCCAGCCATGTTGGTTTTTTTATGCCTCCGTACTGACATGTTTTCGGGTTGTCCATACGTCTGTCAGTCCTGATCTTGTAAACGTGATATATCAACAATGCTTCGAGGCACATGTTTCAAATTTTGTACGAAAGTTTACTTGGACTCTAAGATGAATTGATTTGATTGTGGAAGTCCAAGGTCAAAGTTCAAGGTCACTCTGACAACATGTATGTCCCGTGAACACAAGAATGCCTTGTGGCACGTTCTTCAAATTTGGTATGTTCATACTTAGGCCAAGTATGAACATTCACTTGGACTAAATCAACTGGTTAAAATCCTTACCACTCTATAATGCATATACATGCCTCGCCACTCAAATTAAGGGCTGCATGAAGGCATACCACCACGACGCGGTATTTCTAGTTCTTTTCTCTATGACATAAACCAGGGTCAAACATGTTTTTGTACTAGGCACCCAAAGGCCTAAATAAAACTCTTCAGTAAGCAGTTAAGAATGAAACATTCCCTTTTTGCATTACAAGATGAAGACATTCCAGACATGCCCATTCTGAAGTAAAATTCTGGTGTACTTGGTAATGGGGATGGCACTTTGCAAAATTAGTTGTCTGTTTTGAGATGAAATGCCCTAGGCGATGAAGACTGCCTTAGGGGTAGAGGAGGCACAACCCAGTGAAAATCTCTTCTTTTTTTTTAGTACAGGAAGTGGTGTGTGAGAGGGGGCCCTAAACAAAAGCTCCTTTGGAGCCGATTTCTGTTTTAGTTCCATTTTGAGAAACTTCCAGTTTGCCATAGACAGCGGGTGGTGGGGTGCACCTTGGGTCTGGTTGGGGTAGAAATGCTTCCCGGGTTGTTTATTGTAGGTAGCGGTACACCTTGAAGCAGTGGTTCCCAGAGTCGGCGACCACCACATGGCCATCAGAGGTGAGCGCCAGGCCCTGGGGACCATACAGGGGGTCAGCCGATGTGTTGATGTAGGAGAGGAAAGAGCCACTGCTGTCGAACACCTAGGAGAGGGAGAGAGAAGGAGAAGGTGGAAAATGAGAGGTAACCTGCATTGTGTGGACAGCACAGTCCTGCACTGGACCTGAATTCAAGAAAGAAAGGCTGCAATAAACAAGGCTCACAATGGACAGAATAATAACTTCAATCACACTAAGCTTGGCCTGATATAAGTTTGAACGGGTGAAACATTCAAGGCTGTAGTGAGGAAGAATAAGATCAAATTGAAGAAAATGACGGCAGAGGACTAAAACTGCTGAATAAGGTTTTCATCAGATGCTTTTTTATATCATGGCATATGTCAAAGGAAAAGATGGCAGGTGGTTAAATGTCAACAACTGCAAACCTGTATCCTGCTGTTTCCCCAGTCGGCCACAATGATGTTCCCATTGGCATCTACTGCAACACCAGTCGGAGCATTGAACTGCCCGTTCCCCTCACCGTTCGAGCCAAACTTGAGCAGCAGCTCTCCGTCTGTATTAAACACCTGCACTCACAGGAAAGCACGTGACCACTCAGAACAGCTTTTCTCGGAAATAATGATGAAGGATTTTAGCCCATGTGAGCTATTCAGACATTCATGTTATCTGCAGCCCTTACCTTTACAGAATGGTTGTGGAAATCTGTGATGATGATGTCATTGTTACTGTTGACTGCAGCAAAGTGTGGTCCTGAGAATAGAGAGTGGAATGAGGGAGAGCGTTACCATGGCTGCCTCAACAACTCAACATGAGCATTTCATTTGAATCTGCCAGGCGTGTTACACACCTGCAAACTGTTTATCTCCGTTTCCACGGCTACCGAACTTGGCGACGAGCTTGCCGCTGGTCTGGAAGATGAGGACGGTGCAGGCCTTGTTGTCCACCACGATGACGTGTCCATTATTGTCCACAGAGACCCCCTTTGGACCCATCAACCTCCCGGAGCCCAGTTTACCCTTCAAATACAGCAGGACATCAACAGAATTACAAGTGGCAGTAAATCCCAACCAGTTGCACATGTGTAGGTCTATCACTACATAAACTAGGCGATCAGTTAGTGAATGGTGAATTGTTTTGTTGATTAATGCTGGTGGTAGTAGAGAAACACTACTTGACAGTGTGAAGAGTGGACATATTGCTCTAATGACACTCCTTTTCAGATATATTTGAGTTCATATTTGAGTATTATTCATTTCAAAGATTTGAAAAGGCCCACGGCATGGATCGATTTGAAAAGGCCCACAGCATGGATCATGGAGCGTACTTATGAGGAGCATGGAGCAAGCTAGACAGACAACCGGCAACAGGACCACTAAACCCTCCCATAGGGTTTAGAAGAGGAGGGGAATGAGAGGCGTGTAGAGGAAAAGAATGTGAAGAAGGAAAAAGGAGGAGAGGAGAGAATGAAGGATAAGAGCGATGAAAGGGGGTACGCAAGGACAGGGTGCAGAAGAGGAGATGAGAGAGACAAATCAGAGGGATGAGGCGGTAGAAAAGGAGGAGAGAAATAAGGTGGAGGTAGCTGAGAAGCGAGGGCTGGCCTTCTCCCAGTTGAGTGAGTATTGAGAATCTTAATGCGAACACAAGACATCTGAATTGCAGTTGTACAGCGAAAGACAAGAACGCAGCCGCCCGGTGAGCTGCAGAGACCGAGAGGAGAGGACGCAGAGTCCACTGAGAAAAAGAGAGAAGACGGAGGAGAATAAGAGAGCGCCCTCTGCAGGACAAAAGCAGAAGACAAGTCAAGTCCCACCGCCAGACGGCCACAGAAACATGGGCGAACGGAGAGCCATCGGGGAACATTACGGCCCACAGTGGAGAAGGGGGGGCGGCAGCAGGAGAGGCCAAGGCCACTGAGGTACACTGAGTGGAGAGTGGACACCAACAAGAGACCCGCGCCGGGAGGATGGACAGGGTGGACAGAGCGCATGGGGAGGACTGACATGGAGCGACAGAGCTACAGAGGGAGAGGGAGAGAAAGAGGAGGAGGGCAGCACGGGCCTTCTCAGAGGAACACTGACAACTGGTGGGAAACGTCAGTGAAGAAGAACTACTGGGCTTAACTGGGCTACTGGGCTTAAGAGTGTTATTTCTGAAGACTGAAACAGATGAACATAAACAAATGGTACTTGTATCAAGCATGCTGAATTCATATCAATGAAAATAAACATGATAATCATTGAATAATTTATCATTGAATGATAAAATAGTTGCTCTCAGAATTGTGGTACATAATACAGTTGAATTGTCCATAGCAGACAAAGTGTTGCAAGTGTTAAGGAATCTTGTGACCCACAGCAGTGCAAGTGGCAGAACCCTGACTTGTCTAGCCCTCATGTCCTACATGAACACATTTCACTGTCCTGTCGCCACGGTGACGAATGGAACTGCCAGCCACCAGTCAACAATGGCCTGATTATTCCAACATGGCCTTTAGGATCCGCCCAGAGACAGCTCCTAAATGAGCCGCCACAGTCCTCTCCCTCACTCCGACTCCAGTTACTGCCAATGACATCATGCACCTTTTCAGTGGCGCTGATCGCATTATCTCGTGCGGGATTCTCACTCTCTTGAGTAGCTGCTGCCATGGAGATTCCTCCCTAAACATCTTTTGATCTCTACTTCTAAGTGCCAACACATTTTATGGCTGCCAGAGGATTGAGGCAGTGATTAGTAGTAATTACTGGATTCGGGTTGAATATATAGAATTTCCTCTTTTTTTATTCTTTCAACCGCATGGTGTTAATGTGCTTGGATGGTGATTTTTTTTAAACTTATTCCTCAACACTAACCTGTGAAACCTAAAACTGAACATTTCTTTCCTCCTTTCTTTCTTTCTCTCTCTCTCTCTCTCTCTCTCTCTCTCTCTCTCTCTCTCTCTCTCACACACACACACACACACACACACACACACACACACACACACACACACACACTCCATTCCTATGGTGTCCTGTGATGTATTTAGTATAATAGGGGACCCTCTCACCTTGTATTTCCCTTCGCTGGAGAAGATGCTGACCCACTTGTTGTCATAGTCAGCGATGATGATGTCACCATTGGGATGGACTGCCACTCCTGTAGGCCGTTGCAGTTGTCCTGGCGACCGCCCTCGTACCCCAAAGCGGTTTTGGAACACCCCTTCATTGGAAAATACCTGACATATGGATATAACGCATATAACTGTAGTCAGATATTTTAATATTGTAAAAAGCCTAACAATATGGTATAAAGAGAGAACGCCATTACTTGATTACATTTCTGTCCGAAGTCAGATTTTTGAGGAGAGCGAAATGTAAGGATGACTTTTCCCACATTTTCTCTATCCTCCAACTGGTTTACAATTTCACTGAATGATTTCCAATTTCTCATGCATTAACTTGTACTCTGGGGAAGTTGCACCTGAATCTTTACTTTCCTGAACTCAAATGAAACTCTCCTGACAGGCCAACGGCAGCCTGGGAAGAGGGCCCTCTCTCACCTGCACGCACTGGTTATTGCTGTCTGCGATGAGGATGGTTCCTGTGGCGGATGCAGCCACTCCTTGCAGGTTGGTGAACTCTCCTTTATTTCTCCCTTTTGTTCCTGGAACATAGAATAGAGTAGAGTAGAGTAGAGTAGAGTAGAGTAGAGTAGAGTAGAGTAGAGTAGAATAGATTAGCGTAGAGTAGCGTAGAGTAGAGTAGAATAGATAGGATTAGACTTTAATTGTCATTGAGCAGTAGAACCATACAACAAATTTTGGCCTCTAAATACTAACTTTACTAACTTTCACATACACTCACACAATAAATAAATTAAGAAAACATTAAAACATTATCAAGGTATCCAATATTGCCCATTGCATAGCATCCCTATAGTGCAACTGTGCTGGCTGTGGGGTGGGAGGGCATGATTGGTCAATTCTGTGATGGCCCTGGGGATAAAACTGTTCTGCAGTCTGGAGGTGTGTGCTCTAAAGGCCCGATACCCTCTGCCAGATGGTTTGAGGGGTGTGTCTGATCCTGCAGAATATGGTGGGCTCGACAGAGGCAACAGATCTTTAAGATGCCGTCCAGTTTTTTCAGCAGATCTTATGATTCGATTGAGAGATTTCCTGTCCTTCCCTGTGCAGTTGGTATACAGTGCAGTCATACAGTATAATATCATGGTCGGACAACACATGCACGGTTCCCTGAAAGAGGCCATCTTGGATGAAATTTGGTGGTTGATGGTTATTCTTTTCACAACAAACACAACAAACAAAAGCTTCCTATCAGAGCATAAAGATAGCATGTAGGCCTGTGTTAACGTCTTTTTCTGCCACCCCTTCTGCACCTCCACATGCTGCTGCAGCTAGAAACAGCATCTGCGTTGTGTCATGATTATGTAATGTCCTGAGAATCGACGGCGTGAATTTGTACCTATTTTGAAAATGAGGTCGTCCTCTATGGGGTTGGCCTTCTTCTTTGGGGTGCTGAACATGCTCCCTGCCCGCCGCACCCCTCTCTGTCGACTGCGACTCCCCGACCCTGGGGACTTAGCGCCGCGCCGCTTGGCACCGCCCGACGAGCCGGACGAGCCGGCGTTGGCCGCGGAGGACGGCGTGGAGAGGACCTGTGAGTCGTCGGGGGAGCTGGTCACCCGCAGGTGGAAGGGGCTTCCCTTGATGTGCTGGTCGTAGAGTCTCACGGCCAGGCTGAAGTTGCCCTCTTTCTGGATGGTGTAGACAAAGTCGTACGTCCCGTTCTTATTGTCCAGGATCTCCCCGTCGGCGATGCTACCGTCCGGCGTGAAGACTTCTGCCGAAATCACCGCGTTCCCGGCCTTGCACAGCCCGCCGGCCTTGTCGCGTGTCACGATGGTGACGGAGGTTGGGATGCCTATGGCGCACTGCTCCAGGCCCTCGCCGGACACCTCGGTCTGGCTGGCCACGGCGCTGGTGGTGACGATGGTGCCCAGGTTGTGGATGGACTTCTTCAGCTCCTCCGACTCCATGTACAGGTCCAGCTGGTCATTCTCCTCTGGCTGCAGGGGCAGGCCCTGGCTGGCCAGCTCGTTCAGCCTCTCAGCCTCGGCACCGTGCGCCAGGAGCACGGCCGCGTCGCTGCCCCCATCCAGGGCCTGCTCGGTCAGGCTGCGGCTACTGGTGATGCTCTCCTCGCCCTGCAGCAGGGCATCCAGCTGGGCCTGCAGAATCTACAGACCACACAGGGATGGACCCATATGAAGGCATTATGGTCAAGAGGAAGATGCTGGATACACTCAGGAAGAAAACAAAACAGATGTTATCGTTGCCTTGATGCTTACTCACATTCACTTGACACCACAAGACAACACAGTGATCTTGGTTGCAAGTTACTATTTATGCCTGTGTAATGTCAAGGTGTTCTGCTCTACCCAATACAATCTCTCAAAAAAACACTGGATAGACAGTGTGTACAGAATACTCCACAGTACAACCACAGATCACTGTTTGCGTTATGTAGGAGTTATGGCTGGCCGTGTGAAATGTGGACAGGCCTTCAGGAGAGCGTAAGAATGTGCCCTGGACCTTCTGCTTGAGGGTGTAGGTGACCTCCAGCTCCATCAGCAGCACACTCTTGCGCACGTCCAGCGTCTTGTGGAGCTCGGCGAAGGCGGAATGGATGTCCTCCTCGATGGAGCTCCTCTGACCGCTGAGCTGCTGCAGGATGTCTCTCAGCGACTGCCGTGCCACGGCGATCTGTGGCAGTCTGTGGTGACGGAGAGTCGGGAGAGTTAGTCAGAGCATAATTCAGCCATTTCATGACCACGCAGCCATAATTCATTTCATGAATCAATCAGTCATTCAGCCATGCGACCAGTCAGTGAACTATCTAGCGGTCGCAACAAACCACCTAATCAATCAATCAATCCTAAAGAGGGTTTATGATCAAAAGCTAGAATAAACTAAAAGATATGTTTGCACAGATCTCAGTGTGCAGATTATTCATCCTAGTCAATATAAACATAACACATGATCGCCTGAAGTGAATCAATAACAATCAGCTATCCCTGAAAGCTCTGAAAGCTCAGGGATTGTAATGGCACTAGCTGTGTGTGACACACCTTTTTGTGTGTCTCTGTGTGACGCACCTGTTTGTGTGTCTCTGTGTGTCACACCTGTTTGAGTGTCTCTGTGTGTCGCACCTGTTTGTGTGTCTCTGTGTGACGCACCTGTTTGAGTGTCTCTGTGTGTCACACCTGTTTGAGTGTCTCAGTGTGACGCACCTGTTTGAGTGTCTCTGTGTGTCACACCTGTTTGTGTGTCTCTGTGTGTCACACCTGTTTGAGTGTCTCTGTGTGTCACACCTGTTTGAGTGTCTCTGTGTGACACCCCCGTTTGAGTGTCTCTGTGTGTCACACCTGTTTGAGTGTCTCTGTGTGTCACACCTGTTTGAGTGTCTGTATGTCACACCTGTTTGAGTGTCTCTGTGTGTCACACCTGTTTGAGTGTCTGTATGTCACACCTGTTTGAGTGTCTCTGTGTGTCACACCTGTTTGAGTGTCTGTGTGTCACACCTGTTTGAGTGTCTCTGTCTGTCACACTTGTTTGTGTGTCTCTGTGTGTCACACTTGTTTATGTGTGTTTGTGTGACGCACCTATTTGTGGCAGCGGTCACTCTCTCCTGCAGCGTGAGGCGTAGCTTCTCCACAGCGACGGAGAGGGGCTCTGTGGTGTGGTCGGCGTGCTCACCCCTCACACAGTCCTCACACACGGGCCCAGCACATGCCACACAGTACAGCTCCACCTCCTGCAGAGAGAGAGAGAGAGAGGGAGAGAGAGGGAGAAAGGGAGAGAGAGAGAAAGAGAGGGAGAGAGAGAGGGAGAGAAAGTAGTGAACATCATTGCAAAGGGTTTCATCACAACAGCAGGCCAGCAACTCCTGTTGTTCATGTGGACTTTCTACACTGAGGCATGTGCAGCTCCTTGGTCCTCTTTACCAAAGGACTGGACACTACTGCCTCTGTGGAAGCTGTGCACATACCAGTCAGGCGTTTCTAGAAGACTTCTGAGCCATAACATGACCACCAGCCCCATAAAGACCCTCACAGCTCTGGATATATGTGACACATTTATAGATATCGATAGGCCCTTGCCTCCATTTCGTCATCCCAGAGAAATTCAAACGACTTCAGTAAAAGCAGAGATGTTCCACTGCACATGGGTTTGTGATGGGCAGTGGTCTTACCTTGCGCTGGTGCTGTGCGCAGGTGGGCAGTGCCATCTTGTTGGGCAGAGCCTCCAGCACCGTGCACTCCTCACTGCTGCTGTCTGGGGACCTCTGCTGCGGCTCCACGGTGGCTGCTGAGGGACAAAAAGCACCCTGCGACAGACGACCCCACTGTAGCTGAGCAACAGAGCAGTTTGTAAATGTCCTATACAGACCTCAACTAAACACAACATTTGGTGTGCATTAAGCTTTTTCTGATCAAAACTTGAAATTTGATAACAAATGATCTCTTAGATCTGTTCAGAGTCATGGACTTGTACTGAGTACTCTCTCTCTCTCTCTCTCTCTCTCTTTCTAACGCCTACTCCTGCCTTTTTTCTTCTCTCTCTGTGTAGGTGTGTGTGGGCGTGGAGGACTCACCTCTCTGGCGCGGGGGGCGGTGAGTAGGTGGGTAGCACTGGAGAGCGTACAGTATACGGCTGCAGTAAAGATCAGGGACGCAGCAGTTTGGCACTGGAGCTGTTACACCAGAGGTGAGGAGGGGCGAAGGCCTGCGCAGACCACTCCATCTCACTCAAGGTCCTGCCAGAAAGACACAGGTTAGACAGTCGGAATCATACACACACACACACACACACACACACACACACACACACACAAGCACATACATACTGTATGAACAGACAGGTACAGTATACATATGTGCACACACACACACACACACAAGCTATTGTTGACACCTGGATGTAGAGCTCTCAGTGCGTATAGAAATACAGAAATACTGTGTTCGAAGACGTAGAGAACCAGGAAACATTTGCTTTGATGAAAAAAGTGGGTCAGACATCAGTCAGAGGGGGGGGCAGGGAGACGAGTCAGATCGGAGGAAAACCCCTTTTGGGGAGGATTTTACAGAGAACATTAGAATAAATTATACGCCATGAAATATCCTCCTCACAAAAGAGCACAGATCATCACCATAGCAACCCGACGTCAGCTCCTGCATGTGTGTGGGTGAAGCCTAGTGCATGGCGGCGTAGTGCAGCCTCGTTTTAACGCCGCTGCCGCCACTGCTGCGCTCGCTTGTGACTGACTGCTTGACTCTTCCAGGAAAAGAGCTCAGGGTCGTCTGTGTAGAGATTACCTGGATGCAAAGTGCTGTATTGCATTGTAGTTGTGATTTGTCTCTGTCTCAGACTGTTCAGCCCCTCCACCTCCACCCCCATCACCACCCCCACCCGACCCCCACCCGCGCCGTCTCTCTCTCCTCAACCCCATCCTGTCCCCCCCCTGTTTTGTAGCCTCCGATTCACTGCAGTAAAACACTGCAAAGGATTATGGGACAATCACTGTGTGTTCTGGGGCTTTCTGAGGAAATGTTCTGTCAGAGTTGAGACTTTGAGAGACCAGAGAGAGGAGCGATTTGTAAATGCAGCAGTGTCTCGATCATGGCTGGTGCCACTTCACAAGGGTGTGAATGTCATGTGTGCACATCTGTTGTATGGAATTCACATCCTTATCAGACAACATGGTAGCAATGTTGGTTTTGTACTGTAATGTTTCTCTAGTCAGATCAATTTGTGGATGATTAGACTTTTCAAATACCCTGTCTCCTACTGTCTTTGATATATTGTACACACTGTAAAGTTTAGTGTAGTCTCATTAAGTCTTGCACACTTCTGCTGTAATAAGGGAAAGTTAGATTGTAAGAGGGAATTTAACAACGTGAGTGATTCATAAGACAATGATGCATAGCTCTGTGCTCTCTAGACTACACATCCAGAAGAGTACCCTTGTTATGATTGTGCTTTCAGTTTAAGAGAAAGCTAAACAATCAACAGTCTTGCTTTGCAGGCAATGTAGCTCAAACCGATAAAAGCTATCTGGTCTGCTAACAATGGTGTATTTGATGGGAATGTGTGGTATGTTTATTTCCCCCTAACAGAACAATGTATGCAATCAAGCTCTGACTCATTTCTTACTGTAAGCTAATTAATCAAATCACAGGCGCAGTCAATCTACTACAAGTATCTTCAGGTTCAACCAGCGCAGCAAAACCCAAACAGCAAAAAAAGAGCAAAGCCTAATGAAAAAATTCACCATGCCAGTGGGCACAGACTTGCATTGACTGGGTTCAATGAGTAGTACTAGTGCACATAGAAAATGCTTCCAGCAAAACGAGAGTAAGGCAGGCTAATGAGAAATAAAGACATGATGTGGAAAGAGAGAACATCTGTTTGGTTTCCAAAAAATACAGTAGGTGTTTTATCCTATCCTAACAAATAATTGAAATAGTGTGTAAAAAAATACTATTTTTATCGTTTTTGTTCTGCTGTTCCATAAAAAAATCAGATAATATTATTATTCTTGGAGACCATGGCACCTTTACTTATGTCTGACTATCAACTACCACAAAGAATAGCAATGAGTAAGTGATTATACTTTCATGACATGATCAACCCCCAAACTCTAATTAGTAGTAGTACTACATTAACATGTACAGGCCTTCTATATTCATAATAACCCATCCCTGTACTCCCTGATATAATGTGGTTTAACAAGACACAGGGTGTATTGTAAAACCCTGGGACAGCCTGCTTGGTCAGCTAAAATTTAAACAGAACAAGGCATAGCCATTCTTTCATTAGCAGTTTTAGGGTAATAGGCTACTGTCTGACTCAGTGTTGTTACAGTGACAATGAGGCCTTTACAAGAAACCACAATCTGGATGGTAATCTAATCCAAAGGCAGCAAATCGTGAGCTATATCTTTAGCCTGCTGTGGTTTAGACTAAGTGTGTCATGTTATACTGACTGAAGAGCTGCGATTTATGTGCAATTAATCAGCTAGGAGACCTAAATTCTGGTCAGTGTGACCAGAAGACGTGTGAGAGTATGCTAATGGTTGAATGCTAGCTATGCTAGCTCTTTCACTGCTAAAGAGAAGACATGACTCATGGTTCAACTGAATGACCCAAGTGAAATGCATATGATCTTCTACATTACTCAGGTTAACACTACAGGCTGAATTACAAATTAATATCATATCCCTTGTGTAATCACACACCCATATTATATTATACGGATATAAGATTATACTATATATATATAGTAATAGTAATAACTGTATGTAATAGATTGAGACTTACCACCCAAATGTTGTTTTTGAAGCCTTTGTAACATAATCTTAAAAATTGTGAGTTTAACTGTGAAAACGTAGTAGGCAAGTTTGTATAATTTGTACAGGAATTGTTAATTTACTAATCAAAGAGCTTTGAGTCACTTCTTGTGTTAGAAAAATAACACAGTATTTTAGTTTTGTACTAGCCAATGCAAGATGTCAAGTTAGACAATGACCAACCCTGATATGAAAAATGACCGTGGCAGCAGAGCAGTGTAAAACTCTCTCTCTCTTTCTCTCTCTCTCTCTCTCTCTCTCTCTCTCTCTCTCTCTCTCTCTCACTCACTCACTCACTCACTCACTCACTCACTCACTCACTCACTCACTCACTCACTCACTCACACACACACACACACACACACACACACACACCTACACACAGATATATTTACCTCTTGGGGAGGAATCATGGCCCCTGCCCCTACAGTATCCCTAAAATACCCTCCTCATCTTACAAGATCACATTAATCAGGGTTTTTTTTATTCTGGAGAGCAAATCACTCTCTACAGCCACCATATGTCAGTGGCTCACATTGACAAATTAAAATATTACATTTGCCGCAAGTACTTCTGCTTGGCAAGGAATCATAAAAAGAAGAAATATGTTTTAGTATATTCAGTGCCGTGTCATTTAATCAATCTTCTCCCATTATAATGTGAAATGTTAAATCTTAGAGCAATGGCTAATGGGCCAAGATTTGACCCCTCTCCCAGTTCTCTATATTGAAATTGTGAATAATCTAAGTGAGGAGCAAAGGACAGCTCAGGATTGCCAGGCGTGGATTTGCAGAGTGTTTCGGAGCAAATCTGTTGTATATTGGGCTAGCGTCAATCAGGCTCAGAGATCAAAAACCTGCCAACTCAGAGCTCAGGTTTGCTTCCATTCAGGCAGTATCAATGGCCATCTACAGGGGTCCTGCTTTAAAGAACCATCATCAACCTCAGTATCTTTCCATGTGGGCGTTTTTTTTTAACATCCATTTCTGTCTTGATATTTGCTTCATCAGCTCTGCCTCTGTCCTCGTGTCACATTCGGACATCAATGACACAGTTTTCCATGAAGCCTAAGAGACATCGACATTCCAAGGGCATGCAGCACAACACATAAACATCC
>NW_027468640.1:37159905-37167405 GCF_046254945.1 Alosa pseudoharengus
CCCTTCCAGGCCAGTCATGGTCGCTACACTCTTCCCCACGTCTTTGCTTCTCACTCCTCCTTTCCCCTCACTCTCTTTCCCTTTCTTCTCTGCACTCTTCTCTCTCTGTACTGCTGTTTGTCGCTCTGTGACCTGCGATGTTGTTTGACGTTTGGTTTTCGGGGTGCCGCTGTGTTGACTCCCTGGAGCTGATGTGCTGTGTGCTGCCTGGCTGCTCAGAGAAGCTGTGTGTTCATGTTGAGTCTTTGTGGTGGTGTGTGGTGAGGGTTTGTGTTGGGCGTCCCCTGTGTAGATCACTTCCTTTTGGGCAGGTGGTTTGTGTGTGTCTTTAAGCTGTGCTTGAGGACCATGTTCCTGCGTGACTGTGTCTTTGTGCAGTGTGCGTGGAGAGGGCACGTTTTTGATGCCTTCTTTGGGTGGGTTTTGGGAATCCGGTTTAACAAGGCTGATTTGTTTCGTCTCATGTTTTACCTCTTGGTGGACTGCAGAGGGCGCTGTGGCAGGTGTGACATCTGCTCTTAGAGCATGAACCAGATTCCCATCATCACTGACAGGAGACAGGTCATCCGACAGGGAGAGAGGTGTGCTTGAGGTGTTACTTGGTGACTCCTTCATCGACGTCTTGGAGGACGATTTGGTCATTTTTGGTGACACTTTAACTGGTATTTGGGAAGCTGCTAGCTTGTTTTGATTCTTGGTGTCTTTAGCTGCAGAGCTGTTAGTCTTAGGAGAGTCTTTAACCGGGATCTGAGAGGTTGTCGACGCTCTGCTGTGTTGAGTCTTTGGAGACTCCTTCGCTGGCACTCGAAACGTTGTCACCACCAGGTTATGTCTGGAGTTGGCAGTTCTTGGCGAATCTATGCTGCTGCTGGCTGGTGCCCTCGAGCTGTTAGGAGACTTGTGCAGTTTAGGCTCGCTAGCGTGGGTGGTCAGGTGAGACTTTGCCGACCCCTGCCCAGGCTTGTGGATCTGGGCAACGTGCTCCAGGGACCCGGTCGTCTTCTGTCCGCTTCCCACCGTTAGCATGACCGCGCTAGCATCACCGCGGCCGGCCGTCTTGCTACCAGAGGGCTCGCGTGCTGCTGAGGAGGCATCTTTGCTGGGCTCCGCTTTGTTGCCACGGCTGCCAGGGAGCTGTGGAGAGGAGGCAGGCTTGCTGCCTTTGATATCCATGGTGATGAAAGGGATGCTGAAGACAGATAGGGATGCAGGAGGACCTGTCACATCAGAGGGGTATTTGTAGCATCATTGTAGATCTAGATGACCCATTTCAGATCAGCCTGAGAACAGATGAAAACAGAGACTATAACAAAACTGAGGCTTTATGTTCATAGTGATGAGGCACCCTATAATGTTTGGTTCCTCTGAGATGGCTTTCACTGAAAGACAGGCTCAGTTTCAACCTCAAGGAGGCAAAATCCTTGGCTGAAACAACTGAAAATATGATTTGACAAGTACAGGCTAACAGACATCTTCTATCTAAAATTCGGAGGTACATTTTAAGTGTGAAAATGTTGAATACAGACTCTGAGCACTCATGTGAGTTAGTGTTACTCATGTGAGTTAGTGTTAGGCCTACTCATGTGAGTTAGTGTTACTCATGTGAGTTTGTGTTACTCCTCTGGTGGATGGGGCTGTCCTGTTGCCTCAGGTTGTTTTTACAGTGGGATCTAAATTAACAGGGAAATCATAGCATTGATCGCACCCCAAATTAGCCTGCATTATCACACACATTCCAGAATCAGATTGTTTCCATCCACCAGTCAGCGATGACATTCTGGGACTGAAAATGACAACTGCACAGAGGTCTTTTTATTCCTCCTGAAATAATGTATAATCTGCTGCTGCTTCACAGCTTCTGAAAACACTCATGCATACTTTCATCAGGACATGAAGCCCATGGTTGTGAGGGAGGGGTGAAAACACAGCATCAAGGAAGGGCACAGATCAGAACACATGTCAACAAGCTAGGCTAACTAGCTATATGACTAACTGAAGTGTGGAGTTATGTTGCCACAGGCTTCCAGCTTCCCATGAATAATTTACACCCAAATCCATGTCAGGAATCTATATTTTGTTACACGGGAGCGGATGAGAGTGCATGCCATTCTTTTCCCCATTTTTCTTCACCCAGCCCCCACAGAACAGGGATTCCCTCCATCCTGTAATAGACGCTACCCCTGCCTGTCGTCCCACCTCTCCAAACCCTCACAACCGCCCTGGTCCTGGACCATGATGACCACGACGCAGCCGCTACCTCTGCATGTGTTTGCTCCTCACGTGTAGAGAGATCAGTGTGTAGCCCTCTCCCTGACCTTCTCCCTCAAGGGTCTCTCAGACTCTTGGTGAATCACAATCAAAGGGGAGGGGGAGGGAGAGAAAGAGAGAGAGAGAGAGAGGTGGAGGAGAGAGAGAGTAAGGGCCCGTCCCAATACCTCCCCTACCCCTAGATTTTGGCCCTAACCCTCGTTTTTGCGCGTGCACGTGTAGGGCTAGGGTGTCCCATTACTTTAGGGTGCAAGGGGAAGTGCTATTTTCCCCTTAAAATCAACCCTCAAAATATAGCCAGGACCGATGCAGGCTTAAAACGAAGTGGGAGATGAAATTACCCAGGATACCGTGCGAGCTCAGCGAGCCGGCCAAATTTTTCATATATTTTCGCAAATAAGCATATTAAAATTTCGAAATATGTTGGAATATGTTAGTTTGATGCACATCTGATGGACTGTTGAGTTTTGAACACTAATGTTAGAAAATATCTCACAAAGCTATCTGACGATGTTCATGATATCTGCTGAGTGCTTTGAGAGAGTCTGCCCATCAAATAACGTTATATATCTGATCTGGGTAGTTTCGTCAATATTTAAGGTGTGTGTTCTGGCGTTCACATGAACACGAATATATTTGATGATTAACCAGACGTAGATAAACCAGCACAGCCCACACAACAATGACCGCTGAACGGGCATGTTCCTGAATGAAAATAGTAGCAGGCTACTACCGGTAGACACGTCGGCGCTGCGCATGACGTAGGTGAGCATGTTCGCTACGCTAATTTGCATATAGTGGTGTCCCAATTCATAGGGAAAGATCTTCACCTCCACTTCCCTTGTCGAGGGGGCTTTAATGTTGAGGGCAATCAAAACCAAGTGGAAGTTTTAAGGGGGGAGAAATGGGACGGGCCCAAAGAGAGAGATTCCTAGTTACTCTCTCCACCTGTTCCTAACTGATGGAGCCACTGACAAACTACCTGTGCCAGCCTGCCAACATCCAGGAAACATCCGGAAGTAGCTGACATCCGGAGGAAGCCCTGTGTCATATATTGCTAGTTATACGGCTCCTTCACTGGTGCAGTATCCAACAACTAGTGCACTGCTACAGAACTGAGCTGTGGAACTCTCCTAAGTGCTCGACTGTTCCTTGGGTATGACATATCCTGCATCACGGCCAACACCATGCCAAAGCAGTCACACACTTGGTAAATACAAACACATTTATGCAACTACCAACAATGATAAACTGATATCTGGATCTACTGCTGGATCTGACTAGTTTGTAAGGGTTCAGAAACATCAATTGGCCATTTATGAATGAAACTACGGCATTACCATTACCTTACCTTACCATACCCCCAGCATCACTCACACATTTGGTAAATACACATAGAAGTACAAACCTTACAACAAAGGTTTAAGACATCAGTTAGCCATTCAAGAATGAAGCTGCAGCATCTCCCTTACCTGTGCTGAGCTCTGGTCAGTCAGTTTTGGGGACAGTCCTGGGTTGTGCTGGGTGGTGTATGTGCGGTCCAGTGTAAAAGTGTGGACTTGGCGCTGTGGCCGCTCTGTCCCAGGTGTTTCTGAGCGACAGCGAGTGTGAGTTTGAGCTCAGCTCGGCGGTCCCGTCTGCCCAGCGTCTCCGCGGCGTGTGTGTGGCGCGTGCGTCTCTCTCACTCCGCTCTCCACTCTGTCTCCTCACGATACTCTCACGGCCCGATGAACAAACATGCTCCGCCTGCGGGAAACTGGGTCAGTTCACACACACACACACACACACACACACACACACACACACACACTTACCCATACACACATATCCACACATACACACACATATGCATATACACATATCCACGTGCACATACACTCACATGTGCGCGCTTACACATACAGAGTCACAGATGTGCATGTGCTCATGGTGATGCACGCACACCTATTATCATGTGTGTGTTAGCTCTGCAGCTAACATGCATTTGCCTGCTGTAAGCCAGCAGGGAATTCCCTAAGTGACCTTTTACACAGAACACATAAGAATGAACTTGCAAGTGTGTGTGTGTGTGTGTGTGTGTGTGTGTGTGTGTGTGTGTGTGTGATGGAAAGGTAGTTGTGTCACTATAAAAAGTACAGGCCTACTTATACATGGCTGTGTGTGTGTGTGTGTGTGTGTGTGCGTGTGCGTGTGCGTGTGTTAATGCTTGTGGAAGACTTTGTGTGTGTGTGTGTGTGTGTGTGTGTGTGTGTGTGTGTGTGTGTGTGTGTGTGTGTGTGTGTGTGTGTGCGCGCGCACACTGTATGGCTATGTCTACTGATATTGTTTTTGGGGATTATGTCTTGTGCAAATGGTTGCCTATTCCACATTAGAGATGAGAGATAATCTTTGTGCTCACACAGGGCAGTGAAGAGCAGCTAGAGGAACATTACTGTATTATGGATTGGCTTGTTTGCCTCTAATGCGCTAGGATAGGAGGGCCATTGTGTGGGTGGACGTGGTGTGTGAGTCATGATTGGGTTGCTGGAGGGGGACACTCTCTGTGGTAGCAGTGTGCCAGCGACAGACTGGCATCGTGCCCGCGGTCTCTTCCCATGTGCTGTGTGTCCCATGGACAGGACCTGATGGCACTGCAGAAAGACATGCAGAACTACAGGCAGCCGTAGCGGCCAACTCAAACCTCTATTTGGCTGAGGCAAAAAAAACAGTGAAAATGTGAGAGTGTGTTTAGCAATCAGTTCATTGAGTGGTATTTAGCAGATTTGATCGTAAAAATACTTGATTAACGTATACTAACGTATGTGTGCAGAGCAGTCACTTACCATTGTTATCTCATTTTTGATGTTTAGAGGGTTTTGCATCTGAACTTTTCATTTATAAAGACACAGTGTGTTTAAGAACATTAACATAGCTATATTTGATTCAGACTTTGGGATGCTAGGATCAAGGAATATACATAGATGCAGCACATAAAATAATGTCATTTCACATTAGTTCCTCGTCAAATGAAGGACATTGCCTTGTATGAAGAGCATATATAAGCCCATTGAATTCTAAGGTGCATTGCATATAATTTTTACATTTACATTTATTAATTCAACAGACGTATCAAGCGATTTAAATGTTTTGGTCACAGATTAAGGATAGACTAACTTTTAAGATTGACTGCCATAATGGCCTGAACTGCCTTGAGATCAGGCTTCACTGTGCTGTCACCCATCATTTTAACACCAGAATCTGCCATAAGCAAGCAAAATGATCGCAAACATGTGATGGGTGAGTTCAAATCAAACACAACTGTAGGTTTGCACCCGATGTGTAGGGTTTCGAGTTTAGGCTTTAAGGTGTGCTGCTGACACAGCCAAGCTGGCTGCCATGGTCAGAGAGGTGGGCTTCTCCGGTTGCCTGGCAACGATCAAGCAATGTCACCACCATCTGAGCATGCATGAGGACTGTCTGGGTATACCAGACATGCACACAAGGAAAACACACACACACACACACACACACACACACACACACACACACACACACATACGCAGACACACACACACTTGTACATCACACACATAAAATACAGACAACTATCCTGAGAAATAGATGTCCCCATGTAGGCAGGAAAATCATATGGAGGTCAAGCATGCATCGCAGAACAATAAACTCAGTGCTGACCATCTACTGTGCAGCCTGCCACTCCATCTCCCCATCTGTCCTTCCATCCAACATTCATTTCAACCTCTGACCTGACCTGCCATCCAACACTAATTTGACCAATGATATCACTAGCTTTCTGTCTGACTCTCTGTCTATAACTCAAAGGATAGAAAGGCTTATTCAAATACCAAAGCTCTGCTATAGAAGTAGTACTAGAACCTTATTGTCAAACATGGACTGTGAGCTACTCCAAGAATCACTAAAGACAGACAAGATCTGTTAAATTGAAACACGCATGAAGTCCCAGGTTTAGCATGTGGTCCATTCATGCGCTGGTAGATTTCATTCATCTGGTTTCTCATCCCGATACAGGAGCTATGGCAACAGACACATTCGGACGGCAGACGCCAATAAATGAACATATCATTTGGTTTCCTCTTTTACCTCCTTTAGGTAAGCACCCTATCTTGCTCTCACGAGAAAAAAACATGCATGTTCATGTCTAATCAAATGCTGAATCAGAATAAATGTTCACAAGTGAGATGCTTTAGATTAGATTAAAATAGTGACTTTTAACAATGAAAAAACTGGACAATGGGCCAAGTCCAGACCACCTGACCCACTCCAGCTCCCTGAGCCAATCAGACGAGCTGCCTGTCTCACCTGCCACCAGCACCTGGTGACCTCTTTGTGTGACGATGACTGGCGTTCTACTTTAAGGCCTCTGTGTGTGTGTGTCTGTTTGGGTATGTGTGTGTGTGTGTGTGAGAGTTACTTTAGTAGCGTGGAGCAGAGGAGCGACACACACACTTGTCCGTCGGTCTCGTTCATGGCTTCAGATCCGAGCCCCGAGCAGCCGCAGCGCCAGCAGCCCAGCATGTGGGAGGAGAACTTCGACACGGAGAAGTAGGAACCATCACACACACACACACACACACACACACACACACACACACACACACACACACACACACACACACACACACACACTAAAACACTAACACATCGCTGGATTGTCAAAATGATGTTTCTGTTCATGTTACCTGAGAACAGGAACCATCACACACACACACACACACACACACACACTTACTTATCGCTGGATTGTCAAAATTATGTTTATATTTATGTTTATGTTTATGTTACTTTTGTCCACAACAACTTAAAGCAATACTGATAAAAAAATAGTTCACATTGTTACTGTTATACTTATTGTTCTAGTTGATTGCTGCTGTAAGCATAATGTAAAAGTAAGCACTTGAAGCCTGAAGCAGTGTCTGGAGCACACTGACAGCTCATTATGGAGATAAACAGGACCGTTTGAATTGAACAGAGCTTTGCACTTACCATAGAGATCTAATAGAGATCTAATACTGTCACATGGCATGCAAGTAAATAAGTTGTGTTTTGAGAGGTAGACGTTTGTGTTGGGAAAAATATGTAAACTGTTTTACTTTGAAGTACAGCAAAAGATCAATCAGATCTATAGATTATGCCTACTGTATGTTAAGGAGGGTTGATATTATTATTATTATTATTATAACTACCTGGTCTAGAGAGGTCAAACTAGTTATATGT